>NC_041384.1:420952301-420957318 GCF_002162155.2 Triticum dicoccoides
CTGGTTGATTGCTTGACGTAGGGTCCAAGTCCTCTGGATCATGTTCGTTCCAAAAATCATGTTCCGGAAGGTTTCGTTCCGTTTGGACTCCGTTTGATATTCTTTTTCTGCGAAACTCTGAAATAGGCAAAAAACAACAATTCTGGGTTGGGCCTCCGGTTAATAGGTTAGTCCCAAAAATAATATAAAAGTGTATAATAAAGCTCGATAATGTCCAAAACAGGATATAATATAGCATGGAACAATCAAAAATTAAAGATACGTTGGAGACATATCAAGCAGCGGGCGCTATATCAAACCATCCGTAGGGCCCGCGAGGCCCTCTCTGCCGTCCTTCGAGTTGTTGCACTCGCTGTGGCGCCACTGTCTTGCATTGTCAACATGGTCAACAGACATGAGGATGAGGAGATGACTTTAGTTGGAGAGGATGATAGTGGGGACCCACCAGGGCCATAGCCGCACGTACGCAAGTGCCTCCTTATTAGTATATAAAACTATAATATTTTTGCTTCCTCCTGGTTTCCTGACATCACGGTCCCACACCATTGTCAAGCTATGTAGTCAATAAATGAGAGAATTGCACAAGAAGCGGCCGACAGCTTGGACCAAGCAGCTCGAGCAGTATTTGTGTTTTTTGAGGTGTGAGCACTGCAGATTTTTTCTTGAGCGATGTTTAGCCTAGATATTATTTTTTCTCATCTAAACAACAACAAAAACATCACTACAACTATTAACTGGGCGGGCTGTGGCCCGTCTAGCCCAGGCCAGATATCCAGCCCAGATCTTAATTTTTAACAAGCTGAAAATGGCTAGGCCAGATATACTTTTTTTAGGAATACCCAGGCAAGGTCAAGTTGTTATTCTCCGCCCCGCTGGGCTGCAAATCTTTCCTAGGAGGGATGCATTAGGCTTAAAAAGAAAATGGGCTTTAAGAAATAGTAAATGAGATGTAATTATAAAAACGGTGCAGTAACTATAAAAATGCACCAAACACGTAATTACTTTATAAATTATTATTTTTGGATATTGAAATTTTTAATTTCATTAATTGTTGTGAGCGCAATGTTTCGTTGGATTTTTACGTAATATAAATTTATATTGAAATTGTATTTAATCTGACTAGAAATTTCGGGATAAAAATATTTCGGATCCCATCAAAATGTGGGAAATTTTATTGAATTCTGTTTTGAATGGTTGGTTGAAATGGGCTGTACTTTTAACAAACTGTAAATGGGCTGTAGTAAATTCCATTAGAATTTAGAGATTGGCTGCACATTCTTACAAATCAAAAATGGGCTATAAGTTCTCTGCCACACACTTGTGGCCATACTAAGTTGATGCGTCGCCTCAAAAAAAAAGAGTTGACGCGTATGCAAGGCTTTGTCAACTTATAGTCAACACACGGTTCTAGCAGCAGTGGCCGTTGGATGTCCATCCAACAGATGCCATGCTTCTTCTTCAATCTCGGATATTCTTGCTTCACCCGCCCAAAAAATGATTCCTCCCCCTGACATCTGGGGCACACCGTTTCGGAAGCTGACCTGTGGGCCTACTAAGTTGACGCGTACCAAGGGCTTTGTCAACTTAGTCGATATAAACGATTCTAGCTGCAGTGACCATACGATGTATGTCCAACGGCCGTCATGCTTCTTCAACCTCTGGTCTTCTTGCTCCAGCCGCCCAAAGCAGCGCCGGTCGTGCCGCCTGCTCCTGCCTCCCGTGGCCGGCTGTGCTGCCGCGCAGGCCTCACCGCCCCTACTACTCCCACCGCTGGCCAGGGCATCCCTCCACTCACCCACACCCCTTGTTATTCTGCGGCGATAGCAGCCTCACACCGCAGCTGAACCAGTGAACCCTCATACTCCTCTCTGCGTGGGCATCCACTGCCGCGTCTTCCCCGGATCCCCGTCATCCCCTTCCTAGGCCTCACCGTCGTCCATCGCCCTGGTGCTCTTGGCGCGGCATGGTCAACATGGTCAAGGAACGACTTCCATTGGAAGAGTATGAGGGAGTCCTGGACTAAGGGGTCCTCGGGCGTCCAACCTGTTATCCACGGGCCGGACTGATGGGCTGTGAAGACATGAAGGCCGAAGACTCTACCTGTGTCCTGATTGGACTCTCCTTGGCGTGGAAGGCAAGCTTGGCGACCGACTATGAGGATTCCTTCTTATGTAACTGACTCTTTGTAACCCTAGATCCCCCCCGGTGTCTATATAAACCAGAGGGGTTAGTGCGGAAAGGATATATACTCATTACCATAGTCTTACAGGCTAGGCTCCTAGGGTTTAGCCATTACGATCTCGTGGTAGATCAACTCTTGTAACACTCATATTCATCAAGATCAATCAAGCAGGACGTAGGGTATTACATCCATAGAGAGGGCCCAAACCTGGGTAAACATCGGGTCCCCCATCTCGTGTTACCATCGATCCTAGACGCACAGTTCGGGACCCCCTACCCGAGATCCGCCGGTTTTGACACCGACATTGGTGCTTTCATTCAGAGTTCCACTGTGCTGTCAACGAAAGGTTCGATGGCCCCTTCAATCGTCTATAGTGACGTTGTCCAAGGAGAAACCTTCCTCCCCAGACAGATTTTCATGTTAGGCGGCTTCGTACTGCGGGCCAACTCGCTTGGCCATCTGGAGTAGATTGATAGCTACACCCCTGGCCACCAAGTCAGATTCAGAAGCTTGAACTACGTCGCGGATATCCATGGAGAATTGATCTTCAATGGATTTGAGACCACAGCGATCGCTCCCCCTCGCCTCGATGAACATGACTTAAATCTATCATCGGATCACATCCAGGAGATGGTCCCTGTTGCTGCAACGGCCTTTGAACCGGAGCAGATCGTACCATCCGAGTCCACATAGTCCGCGGTGTTGGAGCCGCACACGGACTCGGCACCCCGAAATATTTTCGTCAATGGAACTCCGGACTCGTCTCCGGCTATAAGTCCCGGACCGGGTACGCCTGCGGACACCGAGCTGGATCGGTTATCGATTTTTGAATTTAGCACCGCAGACATCTTCCAGCACTCACCTTTGGGTGATGTACTAAACTCTTTGAAGAACTTGTCCTTGGAGAAGGACTCACAGCCGAACTATGTTCGGTTCGAGCCCGAGGCTAATGATGGGAAATTTCGCTTCCCACCCGCCACCCACTTCATAGCCAGTGTCGATGACTTAACCGACGTGCTTGATTACGGCTCCGAAGACATCGACGGTATGGACGACGATGCCGACAAGGAGCAAGGCCAAGACCCGCCATTTACTGGACGTTGGACGGCCACCTCTTTGTACGATGTGTACATGGTCGACACGCCTAACAAAGCTAGGGACGATGACAAAGGAGATCCAGTTGTGAATAAACCTTCTGAGACACAGTCCAAGTGTCGGCGCCCTAAACGCCACTCTAAGCCTCGTCACTCAAACGATGGCAACACTGGCACCGGAGAAAATAGTACTCCGGGCGACGCCGAAAACAATGAAGACCCTGTCAGGGCTGCATTCGAACAGGAGGAACAAGACAACGGGCAAGATAACCCTGATAAACAGGCCATGCCCAATGACCCAGATGATGATAGTCATCTTCCAGTCTCCAAGGATGATGAGAACCTCGGCAATGAGGACTTCATCGTGCCTAAGGCACCCCTCTAGCAGGAGCGCTTCAAGCGCCAGTTAATAGCCACTGCAAGAAGCCTAAAGAAGAAGAAGCAGCAGCTCCAAGCTAATCAAGACATGCTCATTGATAGGTGGACTAATGTCCTGGCAGCCGAAGAACACGACCTCGAGCGCCCAGTCAAGAGTTACCCAAAGCACAGACTGCTACCTCAGTTTGATGAGGAGGCACCAGATCCCATACCTCCCTCACGCAATGCGTACCGACCACCACGTGGTCGGGATAGTGGGGTAGACCGACCACCCCGCGGTCGGGATAAAACGACAACTCTGGACGAACAACAACCCACCCCACCACCTCGCAAAAACAGGGACAGAACAACTCGGGACCATGCATATGACCTTTGGCAGGATCTGGACAGTAGAGCAGGACACACTAGATCAATCTACGGATCGCGAGGATGCATCCCGGATCAGGATGACGGCTACCTATTCGGACGTGACAAACCTAGTCACACCCGAGCCGATAACCGCAGACGGACTTCATCGGAGGTGCGTCGTGACGCGGCCCAATATAGAGGCGCCACACACCATCTCTGCTTCACAGATGAGGTGCTGGATCACGAATTCCCCGAGGGGTTCAAGCCCGTTAGTATTGAATCATACGACGGAACAACCGATCCCGCGGTATGGATTGAGGACTTTATTCTCCACATCCACATGGCCCGTGGAGACGACCTCCACGCCATCAAATACCTCCCACTAAAGCTCAAAGGGTGTAACACCTCGGATGTAACTTTCCCAATTTGTACTCCAACTCTTGCCGTTTCCGGCGTTAAGTTATATTTATTTCTCGGGTTCGGGTCTTTGACTCCGTGTGTTGTTATCATTGTCATGCATCTCATATCATGTCATCATGTGCATTGCATTTGCATACGTGTTCGTCTCATGCATCCGAGCATTTTCCCCGTTGTCCGTTTTGCATTCCGGCGATTCGTTCTCCTCCGGTGGTCATTTCTAGCTTTCTTTCGTGTATGGGGATTAAACATTTCCGGATTGGACCGAGACTTGTCATGCGGCCTTGGTTTACTACCGTAGACCGCCTGTCAAGTTTCGTATCATTTGGACTTCGTTTGATACTCCAACGGTTCACCGAGGGACCGAAAAGGCCTCGTGTGTGTTGCAGCCCAACACCCCTCCATTTTGGCCCAAAACCCACCAAACTCTACTCCATGTCCTAGAGCGTTCGATCACGATCGCGTGGCCGAAAACCGCACCTCATTTGGACTCTCCTAGCTCCACTTATGCCTATAAATAGCCCCCCCCCCCGTTTTTCGGATCTCTCTCCCCCTCGAAACCCTAATTTTTTTTCCAGATCCGCCGCTTCCCCCGCCG
>NC_041384.1:420957982-420968983 GCF_002162155.2 Triticum dicoccoides
GTCACCGCCGACGCCGCGTTTGCGCCCGCCGGACCACCGCCGCCCGCCGCGTCTTCGTGCTCCGGCGAGCCCGCGCCTCCTCTCCGTCCATCATCGCCGAACGGGCCGCCGACAAGCTCCGGTGAGGATCCGGTGATCCTCGGGCTCCGCGCGATCCAGATCTGGACCGGAGCTACAGTAAACCCTAACCCTCATTTTTTTTTCTTCTAAGTCCCAGAATTTTTGCTTCATATGCTCCTGTTCGAGGCCCCGTAACTTTGCATCCGTAGCTCTGATTTGGACATATAGCATATCAAACTGTTCGCCTCGACGAGTACATCATTTCATTCCATTGCATCATTTTCATTTGAGTTCATCTTGATGCCCAAAATGCTGTTAGAAGGAGGCTTCGTGAGTTAATTGTCAGATCTACTAGTTCATCTTAGACTTTTGTCATTTTTGCCATGATTAATGTGTGCATGATATGCCTGTGAGTCCTTCATATGTTTTGTTAAGGATTTTGTCTAATTTCCAGAGGTGCAACCCATGCATTTTTAGGATGTGTGTGGTGACTTGTGCAAGCTTGCAAAGTGAGGCACCCGGTAGATCAGTTTTCAGGGACTTAGTAGTTTTCACTAAGTCTGGGATTATTTAGTTCATGATGCCATATGTTCAGCTTGTTTCCTAGTGATCCGTGCCTCTTTTGAGGATGATCAGTACAGGAGTTTTGCTAATCATGTCTTGCTCTTTCCATCCATGTCTTTGTTTGCAATTATGGAGCACCCTAGCTTGAGTCAATCGAGCTCTACTTTTGCTTCGTTGTGAATCTGGGCAGATCGTCAACTCGTTTGCGATTTTGCCGGCGTTGTTGTTGTTAATTCGTGCATGCTATGCCATTGTTCTTGCCATGTCTAGCTAGCATTTTGTGCCTTCTTAATGGATGTATGCTTGCCTTACCATGACTTGCACCGTAGTGAGTGCGTCGAGCTCGTTTACATGCCTTCGCGAGTTATATTTCAGCATGTCTCAGTTTTCACTGTCTGAAAACTGATTGTGTTTGAGCTATGTTCGTGTGCTTGTTAGTATATTTTGTGATCCCTTTTGGCCCCAGGTCACTTTGGGACTTTTGTTAAGCTTGTTGATTAGCTCCATGCCATGTTCTTCTTTGTCATAATCAGGTCATGTATCATGTCGTTTTGCTGCTCCGAAGAGGGCTTCGTGATCTGAAATTTCAGACAAGTGTTAATTTCACTAAGTCTGGAATCTGTTTTGCATTTGTGTTTTTGCCATGCTTTTTTGAACCTCATAATGGATTAATTGCCACAGCTCAGTGCTAGTATTTTGTTAAGCATCTTGTGTGCATCCCTGCCATGTATTGTGTTATCATGTTTGGTGGCTGTAGCATGTTCATCTCATTGCATTTAGATGCCTACTTGCTGTAAATCGTAGACCGGTGTCATTTTTGGAACGCTTGCCATTTCCAAACCGTAACTCCGATTCCGATGATCTTTATATCGTTTTCACACAATTTCATCCCCTCTTTCCAGTGGCACACTTGGAATTCCAAGTTGAGGCCAGGTTCATGCATTTCCTGTCATATCTTGCATTTTGCATCCCGCATCGCATCCCGCATAGCATATCATCATTTCATCATATTGCTTGGTCTTGCACGTGGTTGATTGTATCCTTGTTTCTTGTTTGTCTTGTTTGGGTAGAGCCGGGAGACGAGTTCGCTACCGAGGAGCTCGTTGAGTTTGCTTGTGAGGATCCAGTCAACTCTGACAACTATGCAGGCAAGATGATCATACCCTCGAAATCACTACTATCTTTGTTATGCTAGTTTGCTCGCTCTTTGCTATGCCAATGCTACGATGCCTACCATTTGCTTGTCAACCTCCCAATTGCCATGTTGAAACCTCTAACCCACCATTGTCCTAGCAAACCGTTGATTGGCTATGTTACCGCTTTGCTCAGCCCCTCTTATAGCGTTGCTAGTTGCAGGTGAAGATTGGAGGCCGTTCCTTGTTGGAACATTTATTTACTTGTTGGGATATCATTATATGGCCATGTTATCTTAATGCATCTATGTACTTGGTAAAGGGTGGAAGGCTCGGCCTCTCGCCTAGTGTTTTGTTCCACTCTTGCCGCCCTAGTTTCCGTCATATCGGTGTTATGTTCCCGAATTTTGCGTTCCTTACGCGGTTGGGTTATAATGGGAACCCCTTGATATTTCGCCTTGATTAAAGCTTTTCCAGCAATGCCCAACATTGGTTTTACCATTCGCCACCTAGCCCCTTTTCTTTCCCTTGGGTTCTGCAGACTCAAGGGTCATCTTATTTTAACCCCCCCGGGCCAGTGCTCCTCTGAGTGTTGGTCCCACCGAGCGATGTCCGAGGCTACCAGGGGCAACTCTGGGTTGGCTTACCCGACGTCTGGCTCATCTGAGTGTGCCCTGAGAAAGAGATATGTGCAGCTCCTATCGGGATTTGTCGGCACATTCGAGTGGTGTTGCTGGTCTTGTTTTAACCTGTCGAAGTGTCTTGAGTTACCGAGATACCGAGTCTGATCGGAACGTCTTGGGAGGAGGTCTATTCCTTCGTTGACCGTGAGAGCTTGTCATGGGCTAAGTTGGGACTCCCCTACAGGGATTGAACTTTCGAAAGCCGTGCCCGCGGTTATGGGCAGATGGGAATTTGTTAATGTCCGGTTGTAGATAACTTGAACCTTAATTAATTAAAATGAATCAACTGAGTGTGTTACCGTGATGGCCTCTTCTCAGTGGAGTCCGGGAAGTGGACACGGTGTTGGAGTTATGCTTGCGCAGGTTGTTCCTCTAGATTCTCGCTCACGCTTTGCCTCCTCTTCTCGCTCTCTTTTGCGTATAAGTTAGCCACCATATATGCTAGTCGCTTGCTGCAGCTCCACATATATTTTTGCCTTATCCTGCCTATAAGCTTAAATAGTCCTCATCGCGAGGGTGCGAGATTGCTGAGTCCCTGTGGCTCACAGATAATATAACTCCAGATGCAGGGCCAGGTGATTCCGCTCCAGGTGACGTGTACGAGCTCAAGTGGGAGTTTGACGAAGACTCTCAGCGATACTACGTGTCTTTTCCTGACGATCAATAGTGGTGCCCAGTTGGGGGTGATTGGGCCCTTGTCGCATGTTGGGTTTTCTTCTATTTTGGCGCCGTAGTCGGGCCATGAGTGTTTGTATAATGTAATGTTATTTATGTTCTTGATTGACGTGGCGAGTGTAAGCTAACTATGTTATCTCCCCTTTATTATTTACATTACATGGGATGTTGTGAAGATTGCCTAACTTGCGACATATGCCTTCAATGCGATTATGTCTCTGAGTCGTGCCTCGACACGTGGGAGCTATAGTCGCATCGAGGGTGTTTCAAAGGGCCAGCTCGACACTGGCTAAATAGCCTGCCCGAAAATTCCATCAACAGTTGGAAGGACTTGGAAGAGGCCTTTCTTGAAAACTTCCAAGGTACATATGTCCGGCCACCCGATGCCGATGACTTAAGCCACATAGTTCAACAACCTAGCGAATCAGCCAGAAAATTCTGGACTAGGTTCCTAACCAAAAAGAGCCAGATCGTTGACTGTCCGGATGCCGAAGCCCTAGCGGCCTTTAAGCATAGCATCCATGACGAATGGCTCGCCCGCCACCTCGGCCAAGAAAAGCCGAGGTCCACGGCATCCCTCACGGCACTTATGACCCGGTTTTGCGCGGGAGAGGATAGTTGGCTGGCTCGCAGTACAAACACAGCCAACGAAGCAGGCCCCTCCGAGGCCAAAAACAACACCAGCAAGCTCCGACGCCACAGACACAAACGCCGAAGCAATGTCGATAACACCGATGACACTATAGTTCACGCCAGATTTAGTGGCTCCAAGTCCGGCCAGCGAAAGAAGCCCTATAAAAGGAACGGTGGAGGACCATCCAGCTTGGACCGCATACTCGATCGTTCGTGCCAGATACATGGCACCCCAGACAAACCAGCCGACCATACAAACAGAGATTGTTGGGTCTTTAAGCAAGCCAGCAAGGTAAATAGCGGAAACAAGGAAGGGGAATCGCAGAGCGAGGACGAAGACGAGGAGCCCCGGCAGCCGAACACTGGGGGGCAGAAGAAATTCCCGCCTCAAGTCAAAACGGTGAACATGATATATGCTACACACATCCCCAAAAGGGAGCGCAAGCACGCACTCAGGGACGTTTATGCGGTAGAGCCAGTCGCCCCAAAATTCAACCCATGGTCGTCGTTCCCGATCACCTTTGATCGTCGTGATCATCCAACTAGCATCTGTCATGGCGGTTCGGCCGCATTGGTACTTGACCCAATCATCGACGGATTTCACATGACACGGGTCCTAATGGACGGTGGTAGCAGCCTCAAACTGCTCTATCAGGATACAGTACGCAAAATGGGCATTAATCCCTCATGAATCAAGCCCACGATAACTACCTTTAAAGGAGTTATACCAGACGTAGAGGCCCGTTGTACGGGCTCGATCACGCTGGAGGTGGTCTCGGTTCCCTGGATAACTTCCGAAGCGAAGAGCTAATCTTCGATATCATCCCCTTCCACAGCGGCTACCATGCACTGCTCGGACGAAGCGCATTTTCTAGATTCAATGCGGTGCCACATTACGCTTATCTCAAGCTCAAGATGCCCGGTCCACGCGGCATCATTACTGTAAATGGAAACACGAAATGTTCCCTCTGTACAGAGGAGCATACCGCAGCCCTAGCAGCAGAAGTACAGAGCGGCCTTCTCAAGCAGCACCATAATTCGGCCACTGAGCCCCCAGACATCGTTAAGAAGGTCCGGACTACACTGCAACAGGGCAGCTCGGTTCGTCAAGAGAAGAATTAGTAAATTCGGCCTCCGTCCCAGCCCCGATGAGGAAATGGCATCCGTAGCGCGCGTACGTAACTACGCACTCAAAACCCCATGGGTACTGACGGAGGCAAAACTCGCTCGGGATCCACAGTGCGGCTTGACCGACCCTGGGATTCGCACGCCTTTATTTTTTCTTTTTCTTGCGGGTTTTTCTCTTTTCGAGGTCTATGCGGACGACCCGTTTGCAGAACACACCAAGGAGGCATCCTGACGTAGAGTTTTGACTCTTCTCTTCTCAAATTTCACTAAAAAATTTTTAGGATCACGCGAGTATCTTGGAATCGTTCCGATGGCTTATGATGAGAATACTGTCTTGGTGCCTCCTGTCAGGGGTCTAGTGGAAGTGTCCCGGCGAGTTGAGCTCTGAGGTGTTGTCATCATAATTTTATCGTTGCAATTCTGGAATACTTGAGATATGTTCGCCGACATCGAAAATCTCTTTTATGCAGTTCGTTGGTGAGATAACCTCGACGCCACCCAGTACTGGGGCGGGAGTTCGGGAGTATCGCCATAACTTGTATAACGGATGCTTTTCGAAGGTTGAGGTAGATGGTTTCCGAAGTTTTCTTGGTTATGTGTTGAAGGATGGATACAGCTGGATGTAGGATTTGCTAGTTTGGGTGAGATATTATGCTTCCCCTCTATCCCCAACACCTGATTGCATAACCGGAAAGGTTCGGGAGTTTCATAGGTGGGAATTCTAGTAGCTCTAGTTTTTCTTCCACGGATATTGGTTTGAGATTGGGATTTCTTACCGATTATTCGTTCTTGATCCGTACCTTGTTGATTTATTTCTCTACCTTAATTCTACGTGGCTTCTCAATTTATGGATATGTGACCATTTGAAGAGGAATGCATTCGTTCGTTTTGTCCGGATGTGGAGACTATATGTTGCAATTTTCATTCCGTTGGATTCAGCTTCAATATTTATCTGTCAATGTGCTAATGGTGGTCAACCTCTTCAGGATGGCTCCTCCAACGCGCACGACTCCGAATCCTGATCCGCCACCGCCTCCACCTCCTCCAGAGGCATGGCAAGCTGTGATGGCCGCAACCAATGCAAACACTCAGCTGATCATGCAAATTCTTCAAGAGCGCAATCAAGGCAGTCAAGGGAATCAAGGCAGCAATCAGAGTCACTTTGCTACACTCAACCAGTTCCTTGCTAACGGGCCAAAGACTTTCAGCAATTGTGTTGAGGCAACCGATGCTAATGATTGGCTTGTGGATCTGTGTAAGCATTTCGAGTGCAGTAACGTCAGGCCTGAGGACTTTGTCAAGTTCGCTTCCTTCCAACTCAAAGATCAAGCTGCAGAATGGTTCCAGCAGTACAAGGATTCCAGAGGTGGACGTGTTATCACTTGGGATAATTTCCGTCGAGATTTCCGAGCTCATCATATTCCGCAGAGCGTGGTTGAAAGAAAGCGTGAGGAATTCCGCAATCTGAAGCAAGGCTTTTTGTCTTTCTATGACTACAACAAATTGTTCCAGAAGCTTGCCCGCTTTGCCAAGCAGGACGTGCCTGATGAGAAGAGCATGATATATCAGTTCAGGGGTGGTCTCAGAGAAGATATTCAGCTCGCTCTTGTTCTGTTTGAGCCCTTGAGATACGATGAGTTCTACAACATGGCACTGAAGCAAGAGGCTACTCAGTTGAGGTGTGATGCTTCCAGGAAGCGAGTTAGAGATGTTACTCCTTCCTCTACTCAAGTGGCCAAGCAGCAGAAGTTTTGGCTTCCTCCTCCTCCGTTCCGTCAGCCGTTTCAGCAGAAGAGTAAAGGTGGCAGTGGTTCTTCCCACCCACCCCACCCTGGCTTTCAGAACAAGACTTCGTCTCAAGCTCCAAGATTGAGTGCTCCGTATCACCGTCTGCTTTCAGAGGTCACGTGCAACAAGTGCCAACAGAAGGGTCACTATGCCAACAAGTGTTTCAACCAGAGGCGTCTTCCTCCTCCTCCTCCTGTCAGATCGGCAAGTACAACTGTGGTCAAGCATAACCCCAAGTCCGCCAAGGTCAACTTGATGAATGTAGCTCAGGCAGAGGACTCGTCAGATGTGATCATGGGTAACCTTCCTGTTAATGATATTCCTGCTAAAGTTCTTTTTGACACGGGTGCATCGCATTGTTTCATCTCTAGGCCATTTGTTTCTAAGCATGAGTTGCCTTTGCAAGATTTGCCTAGACAGTTATCTGTTGTTTCTCCGGGTAAATTTATGAATGCAAGCGCTATTGCCCCAGATGTTTCTATCACATTGGGCGATTACAAGTTTCTCTCTTCTCCGGTGGTTCTTGGTAACTCGGATATTGATCTTATTCTCGGAATGGATTGGCTTTCTAAGCACAAGGCTCAGCTTGATTGTGCAGCCAGACAGATTCAATTGACTCATTCGTCTGAGGTTGTAATTGTCTTTGCCACTCGGGATGATACTATCCGTGTGTTTTCTCTCAATGAGAAGGGTGAATTGGACGCTATTTCGTAAATTCCAGTCGTTTGCGAATATCAAGACGTCTTTCTAGAAGAGCTCCCAGGAATGCCTCCACACCGGCCAGTTGAATTCGTTATTGAACTTGAGCTTGGCATGGAACCTGTGTGCAAATGTCCTTACAAGCTCGGACCTGAAGAGTTGAAGGAGCTGAAGAAGAAACTCGATGAGCAAGAAAGAATGGGTCTCATCCGGCCTAGTTCTTCTCCGTGGGGTTGTGGTGTTCTTTTTGTGAAGAAGAAGGATGGAACGGACCGACTTTGTGTTGATTACCGTCCAGTGAACAAGAAGACCATCAAGAACAAATACCCACTTCCCAACATCAATGAGCTGTTCAAACAACTCAAAGTTGCCCAAGTATTCTCCAAGCTTGATCTTCGTATGGGTTATCACCAGATTCGCATTCGTGAAGAAGATATTCCCAAGGCAGCATTCAGAACAAGCTTTGGTTCATAGGAATACACCGTCATGTCTTTTGGCCTCGCCAACGCTACTCCGACGTTCTCTTGCATGATGAATTTCATCTTCAATGCCTACACCAATGACTTCGTTTTGGTGTATCTCGACGACATTCTGGTTTTCTCGAAGAACAAGGAAGATCATGCCAAGCATTTGCGTTTGGTTCTTGATAAGCTCAAAGAACATCAGTTCTATGCCAAGTTCTCCAAGTGTGAATTTTGGCTCGATGAGGTTCTTTATCTTGGTCATATCATCTCTGCCAAGGGCATTTCCGTGAATCCTGAGAAGATGTCTGCTATTGTGAATTGGGAACCTCCTCAGAACATGAAGCAACTCCGCAGTTTTCTCGGTCTCGCAAGCTATTGCCGAAGATTCGTTGAAAACTTTTCTAAGATCGCGAAGCTTCTCTCAAATCTTCTTCAAAAGCATGTCAAGTACGTTTGGTCTCCGGAGCGTGATATTGCTTTCAATACTTTGAAAGAGAAGTTGATCACTGCTCCAGTTCTAACTCCGCCTGATGAATCCAAGCCGTACGAGGTCTTTTGTGATGCCTCTCTCCAAGGTCTTGGCGCAGTATTGATGCAAGAGAAGAAAGTTGTTGCTTATACCTCTCGCCAGCTGAAGCCTAATGAGAAGAACAACCCCAATCATGATCTTGAGTTGGCGGCAGTTGTGCATGCTCTATTGACTTGGAGACATCTTCTATTGGGAAGAAAAGTGGACATTTTCACTGATCACAAGAGTCTCAAGTACATCTTCACTCAGCCTAATCTCAACCTCAGGAAAACTCGATGGGTTGAAATGATTCAAGAGTATAATCCGAGTATTGAGTATACTCCAGGCAAGGCCAATGTGATTGCTGACGCTTTGAGCAGAAAGGCCTACTGCAACAGTCTGATTCTCAAGCCTTATCAACCCGAGCTTTGTGAAGCTTTCCGCAAACTTAATCTGCAAGTTGTTTCTCAAGGTTTCCTTGCCAACCTTTGAGTCTCTCCTATCTTAGAAGACCAGATTCGCCAAGCCCAGCTTCTTGATGCTATGGTGAAAAAGGTGAAGATTGGGATTGCCAAGAGTCAGTCCAAGTACAAGTGCTACCGCCTTGATGACAAGGACACTCTCTTCTTTGAGGATCGTATTGTTGTGCCCAAAGGTGACCTCCGTAAAGTGATCATGAACGAGGCTCACAATTATCTCCTCTCCATCCACCCTGGGAGCACGAAGATGTATCAGGACCTCAAGCAAGCTTATTGGTGGACTCGAATGAAGCGCGAGATCGCTCAATTCGTGAATGAATGTGATGTCTGCAGAAGAGTGAAGGCAGAACACCAAAGGCCAGTTGGTCTCCTCCAACCTCTTGCCATTCTAGAATGGAAGTTTGACCACATTGAAATGGACTTCGTGACTGGGTTTCCAAAGTCCAAGCGTGGCAATGATGCTATATTTGTTGTCATCGACAAACTCACCAAAGTGGCTCACTTTCTGCCTATCACAGAGTCGATCACTGCAGCTCAATTGGCGGAACTCTATACCTCTCGCATTGTCTCTCTGCACGGTATTCCTCAAGTGACATCTTCAGACCATGGCAGCATTTTTACCTCCAAGTTTTGGGATTCTTTTCAGAAGGCCATGGGCACCAACATCCGCTTCAGCACAGCTTTCCATCCTCAAACAAGCGGTCAAGTCGAGCGTATCAACCAGATTCTTGAAGATATGCTCAGGGCTTGTGTGATCTCCTTCGGCATGAAGTGGGAGGATTGTCTTCCTTATGCTGAATTCTCCTACAATAACAGTTTTCAAGCAAGTTCGGGCAAGGCCCCATTTGAAATTCTGTATGGCAGGAAGTGCCGTACCCCTCTCAACTGGTCCGAAACCGGTGAACGTCAGCTTTTGGGTAATGACTTAATCACAGAAGCAGAAGAAATGTGCAAAGTCATTCGTGATAACCTCAAAGCAGCCCAATCCCGCCAGAAGATCTACTATGATAGTAAGCACCGTGATTTGGCTTTCGAGATCGGAGATCATGTTTACCTCCGTGTCTCTCCTATAAAAGGTACTCGTCGCTTCGGTATCAAAGGGAAGCTTGCCCCTAGATACGTGGGACCTTTCAAGATTGTCAGCAAGAGAGGCGACCTCGCCTATCAACTCGAGCTTCCTTCAAACTTTGCAAATGTTCATGACGTGTTCCATGTCTCTCAGCTTCGAAAGTGCTTCAAGACTCCTGACCGCACAGTCAACTTCGAGGACATTGAGCTCCAAGAAGATCTCTCTTATCATGAGCACCCAGTTGCTATTCTTGAAGAGACTGAACGCAAGACTCGCAACAAGTCAATCAAATTTCTCAAACTCAAGTGGTCACACCATTCCGACTGTGAAGCTACGTGGGAACGCGAGGATCACCTCCGTTCTGAGTACCCGGAGTTCTTTCAGTCCTAGATCTCGGGACGAGATCTTTTCGTAGTGGTGGAGTGTTGTAACACCCCGGATGTAACTTTCCCAATTTGTACTCCAACTCTTGTCGTTTCCGGCGTTAAGTTATATTTATTTCTCGGGTTAGGGTCTTTGTCTCCGCGTGTTGTTATCGTTGCATTGCATCTCATATCATGTCATCATGTGCATTGCATTTTCATACGTGTTCGTCTCATGCATCCGAGCATTTTCCCCGTTATCCGTTTTGCATTCCGGCGATTCGTTCTCCTCCGGTGGTCATTTCTAGCTTTCTTTCGTGTGTGGGGATTAAACATTTCTGGATTGGACCGAGACTTGTCATGCGGCCTTGGTTTACTACCGTAGACCGCCTGTCAAGTTTCGTATCATTTGGACTTCGTTTGATACTCCAACGGTTAACCGAGGGACCTAAAAGGCCTCGTGTGTGTTGCAGCCCAACACCCCTCCATTTTGGCCCAAAACCCACCAAACTCTACTCCATGTCCTAGAGCGTTCGATCACGATCGCGTGGCCGAAAACCGCGCCTCATTTGGACTCTCCTAGCTCCACTTATGCCTATAAATAGCCCCCCCGTTTTTCGGATCTCTCTCCCCCTCGAAACCCTAATTTTTTTTCCAGATCCGCCGCTTCCCCCGCCGACGGACACGTCCGAAACGGGCCAGACGTGTTCGCCCCGCCGCGCCCAGCCAGCCGCCGCCGAGGCCCGGGAGCCCGCG
>NC_041384.1:420969195-421119401 GCF_002162155.2 Triticum dicoccoides
CCCGCGCCGCCTCCTTCCTCCTCCCGCGCCGCGCGCCGCCGCCGCCATCCGCCGCGTCGCTGCGCGCGCCCTTGCCCGCCAGCGCCGAAGCTCCTCGCCGACCCCGCCGCCTCCGCCCGCCGACGTCGCCGCCGCCGCCGCGTCCGCGCCCGCCGGACCACCGCCGCCCGCCGTGTCTTCGTGCTTCGGCGAGCCCGCGCCTCCTCTCCGTCCATCGTCGCCGAACGGGCCGCCGGCAAGCTCCGGTGAGGATCCGGTGACCCTCGGCTCCGCGCGATCCAGATCTGGACCGGAGATACAGTCAACCCTAACCCTCGTTTTTTTTCTTCTAAGTCCTAGAATTTTTGCTTCATATGCTCCTGTTCGAGGCCCCGTAACTTTGCATCCATAGCTCCGATTTGGACATATAGCATATCAAAATGTTCGCCTCGACGAGTACATCATTTCATTCCATTGCATAATTTTCATTTGAGTTCATCTTGATGCCCAAAATGCTGTTAGAAGGAGGCTTCGTGAGTTACTTGTCAGATCTGCTAGTTCATCTTAGACTTTTGTCATTTTTGCCATGATTAATGTGTGCATGATATGCCTGTGAGTCCTTCATATGTTTTGTTAAGGATTTTTTCTAATTTCCAGAGGTGCAACCCATGCATTTTTAGGATGTGTGTGGTGACTTGTGCAAGCTTGCAAAGTGAGGCACCCGGTAGATCAATTTTCAGGGACTTAGTAGTTTTCACCGAGTCTGGGATTACTTAGTTCATGATGCCATATGTTCAGCTTGTTTCCTAGTGATCCGTGCCTCTTTTGAGGATGATCAATAAAGGAGTTTTGTTAATCATGTCTTTCTCTTTCCATCCATGTCTTTGTTTGCAATTATGGAGCACCCTAGCTTGAGTCAATCGATCTCTAGTTTTGCTTCATTGTGAATCTGGGCAGATCGTCAACTCGTTTGCGATTTTGCCGGCGTTGTTGTAGTTGATCCGTGCATGCTATGCCATTGTTCTTGCCATGTCTAGCTAGCATTTTGTGCCTTCTTAATGGATGAATGCTTGCCTTACCATGACTTGCACCGTAGTGAGTGCATCGAGCTCGTTTACATGCCTTCGTGAGTTATATTTCAGCATGTCTCAGTTTTCACTGTCTGAAAACTGATTGTGTTTGAGCTATGTTCGTGTGCTTGTTAGTATATTTTGTGATCCCTTTTGGCCCCAGGTCACTTTGGGACTTTTGTTAAGCTTGTTGATTAGCTCCATGCCATGTTCTTCTTTGTCATAATCAGGTCATGTATCATGTCGTTTTGCTGCTCCGAAGAGGGCTTCGTGATCTGAAATTTCAGACAAGTGTTAATTTCACTAAGTCTGGAATCTGTTTTGCATTTGTGTTTTTGCCATGCTTTTTTGAACCTCATAATGGATTAATTGCCATAGCTCAGTGCTAGTATTTTGTTAAGCATCTTGTGTGCATCCCTGCCATGTATTGTGTTATCATGTTTGGTGGCTGTAGCATGTTCATCTCATTGCATTTAGATGCCTACTTGCTGTAAATCGTAGACCGGTGTCATTTTTGGAACGCTTGCCATTTCCAAACCGTAACTCCGATTCCGATGATCTTTATATCGTTTTCACACAATTTCATCCCCTCTTTCCAGTGGCACACTTGGAATTCCAAGTTGAGGCCAGGTTCATGCATTTCCTGTCATATCTTGCATTTTGCATCCCGCATCGCATCCCGCATAGCATATCATCATTTCATCATATTGCTTGGTCTTGCACGTGGTTGATTGTATCCTTGTTTCTTGTTTGTCTTGTTTGGGTAGAGCCGGGAGACGAGTTCGCTACCGAGGAGCCCGTTGAGTTTGCTTGTGAGGATCCAGTCAACTCTGACAACTATGCAGGCAAGATGATCATACCCTCGAAATCACTACTATCTTTGTTATGCTAGTTTGCTCGCTCTTTGCTATGCCAATGCTACGATGCCTACCATTTGCTTGTCAGCCTCCCAATTGCCATGTTGAAACCTCTAACCCACCATTGTCCTAGCAAACCGTTGATTGGCTATGTTACCGCTTTGCTCAGCCCCTCTTATAGCGTTGCTAGTTGCAGGTGAAGATTGGAGGCCGTTCCTTGTTGGAACATTTATTTACTTGTTGGGATATCATTATATGGCCATGTTATCTTAATGCATCTATATACTTGGTAAAGGGTGGAAGGCTCGGCCTCTCGCCTAGTGTTTTGTTCCACTCTTGCCGCCCTAGTTTCCGTCATATCGGTGTTATGTTCCCGAATTTTGCGTTCCTTACGCGGTTGGGTTATAATGGGAACCCCTTGATATTTCGCCTTGATTAAAGCTTTTCCAGCAATGCCCAACATTGGTTTTACCATTCGCCACCTAGCCCCTTTTCTTTCCCTTGGGTTCTGCAGACTCAAGGGTCATCTTATTTTAACCCCCTCGGGCCAGTGCTCCTCTGAGTGTTGGTCCCACCGAGCGATGTCCGAGGCTACCAGGGGCAACTCTGGGCTGGCTTACCCGACGTTTGGCTCATCTGAGTGTGCCCTGAGAAAGAGATATGTGCAGCTCCTATTGGGATTTGTTGGCACATTCGGGCGGTGTTGCTGGTCTTGTTTTAACCTGTCGAAGTGTCTTGAGTTACCGAGATACCGAGTCTGATCGGAACGTCTTGGGAGGAGGTCTATTCCTTCGTTGACCGTGAGAGCTTGTCATGGGCTAAGTTGGGACTCCCCTGCAGGGGTTGAACTTTCGAAAGCCGTGCCCGCGGTTATGGGCAGATGGGAATTTGTTAATGTCCGGTTGTAGATAACTTGAACCTTAATTAATTAAAATGAATCAACTGAGTGTGTTACCGTGATGGCCTCTTCTCGGTGGAGTCCGGGAAGGGGACACGGTGTTGGAGTTATGCTTGCGCGGGTTGTTCCTCTAGATTCTTGCTCGCGCTTTGCCTCCTCTTCTCGCTCTCTTTTGCATATAAGTTAGCCACCATATATGCTAGTCGCTTGTTGCAGCTCCACATATATTTTTGCCTTATCCTTCCTATAAGCTTAAATAGTCCTGATCGCGAGGGTGCGAGATTGCTGAGTCCCTGTGGCTCACAGATACTATAACTCCAGATGCAGGTCCAGGTGATTCCGCTCCTGGTGACGAG
This sequence comes from Triticum dicoccoides, assembly GCF_002162155.2. Lineage (NCBI taxonomy): Eukaryota > Viridiplantae > Streptophyta > Magnoliopsida > Poales > Poaceae > Triticum > Triticum dicoccoides. The sequence goes on from NC_041384.1 coordinate 420,972,356, forward strand.
TACGAGCTCAAGTGGGAGTTTGACGAAGACTCTCAGCGATACTACGTGTCTTTTCCTGACGATCAGTAGTGGTGCCCAGTTGGGGGTGATTGGGCCCTTGTCGCATGTTGGGTTTTCTTCTATTTTGGCGCCGTAGTCAGGCCATGAGTGTTTGTATGATGTAATGTTATTTATGTTCTTGATTGACGTGGCGAGTGTAAGCCAACTATGTTATCTCCCCTTTATTATTTACATTACATGGGATGTTGTGAAGATTGCCTAACTTGCGACATATGCCTTCAATTGGATTATGTCTCTAAGTCGTGCCTCGACACGTGGGAGCTATAGTCGCATCGAGGGTGTTTCAAAGGGCCAGCTCGACACTGGCTAAATAGCCTGCCCGAAAATTCCATCGACAGTTGGAAGGACTTGGAAGAGGCCTTTCTTGAAAACTTCCAAGGTACATATGTCCGGCCACCCGATGCCGATGACTTAAGCCACATAGTTCAACAACCTAGCGAATCAGCCAGAAAATTCTGGACTAGGTTCCTAACCAAAAAGAGCCAGATCGTTGACTGTCCGGATGCCGAAGCCCTAGCGGCCTTTAAGCATAGCATCCATGACGAATGGCTCGCCCGCCACCTCGGCCAAGAAAAGCCGAGGTCCACGGCATCCCTCACGGCACTTATGACCCGGTTTTGCGCGGGAGAGGATAGTTGGCTGGCTCGCAGTACAAACACAGCCAACGAAGCAGGCCCCTCCGAGGCCAAAAACAACACCAGCAAGCTCCGACACCACAGACACAAACGCCGAAGCAATGTCGATAACACCGATGACACTATAGTTCACGCCGGATTCAGTGGCTCCAAGTCCGGCCAGCGAAAGAAGCCCTATAAAAGGAACGGCGGAGGACCATCCAGCTTGGACCGCATACTCGATCGTTCGTGCCAGATACATGGCACCCCAGACAAACCGGCCAACCATACTAACAGAGATTGTCGGGTCTTTAAGCAATCCAGCAAGGTAAATAGCGGAAACAAGGAAGGGGAATCGCAGAGCAAGGACGAAGACGAGGAGCCCCGGCAGCCGAACACTGGGGGGCAGAAGAAATTCCCGCCTCAAGTCAAAACGGTGAACATGATATATGCTACACACATCCCCAAAAGGGAGCGCAAGCACGCACTCAGGGACGTTTATGCGCTAGAGCCAGTCACCCCAAAATTCAACCCATGGTCATCGTTCCCGATCACCTTTGATCGTCGTGATCATCCAACTAGCATCCATCATGGCGGTTCGGCCGCATTGGTACTTGACCCAATCATCGACGGATTTCACATGACACGAGTCCTAATGGACGGTGGTAGCAGCCTCAACCTGCTCTATCAGGATACAGTACGCAAAATGGGCATTAATCCCTCATGAATCAAGCCCACGATAAACTACCTTTAAAGGAGTTATACCAGACGTAGAGGCTCGTTGTACGGGCTCGATCACGCTGGAGGTGGTCTCGGTTCCCTGGATAACTTCCGAAGCGAAGAGCTAATTTTCGATATCATCCCCTTCCACAGCGGCTACCACGCACTGCTCAGACGAAGCACATTTTCTAGATTCAACGCGGTGCCACATTACGCTTATCTCAAGCTCAAGATGCCCGGTCCACGCGGCATCATTACTGTAAATGGAAACACGGAATGTTCCCTCTATAGAGAGGAGCATACCGCAGCCCTAGCAGCAGAAGTACAGAGCGGCCTTCTCAAGCAGCACCATAATTCGGCCACCGAGCCCCCAGACATCGTTAAGAAGGTCCGGACTACACTGCAACAGGGCAGCTCGGTTCGTCAAGAGCTGAATTAGTAAATAAGGCCTCCGTCCCAGCCCCGATGAGGAAATGGCATCCATAGCGCGCGTACGTAACTACGCACTCAAAACCCCATGGGTACTGACGGAGGCAAAACTCGCTCGCGATCCAAAGTGCGGCTTAACCGACCCTGGGATTCGCACGCCTTTATTTTTTCTTTTTCTTGCGGGTTTTTCTCTTTTCGAGGTCTATGCGGACGATCCGTTTGCAGAACACACCAAGGAGGCAAGGAGCTCTGGCATACAAGGGAATCACCAGGTGGTCTCCATTAAACGGTTGCCATACTTGTTTTACATACCCTCACGCAGCTCGCCCTTGGTTGCGGCATGTTAATTAGCTTTACTTGCTTATCGCATTACTTGCACAAAGTACGCCTCGACGTACTAATTACATCACAATGGTGAATAAATGGTAGCGTCAGCTTATTACTTAATTTTCCTGTTTCCTCACCTTTGTATATATTACTTATTGCACACGTACACCATGGTACGTATTACTGCGCCAGGGGCTTCATTACACCCCGCATTATGGCAATAAAAGTCTCAACACTTTTCAAGTATAGTTCGGCACCCCGAACTTATAACATTATATGCATCGGCTCTGAATCATGTCTTTGGTCAATAGTTGGGTTGCCCGGCTCCTGTGCTTACTACCTTACGTTCCGCTATATTGGCTAGGGTAGTAAAGGGATAACTACTGCGATTATGTCCCGGCTCTTCCAGACAAGCACCTTAGTAGAGAGAGCCGAAAACTGACTGTCATGATGCGGCGAGAGCTGGTCAGCTATTCGAGAGGTTCCAAATTGTTAGAGATTTTTTCCGCTTCTTGCGAAGAATCGGTTCATCTGATTAGGCGTGTATAACGCCCCTAGTTCGGCCTTCCGAATACCAGGGGCTTCGACAACTTTCTTAATTGTCAAACTCCTATGGCTAAGTGAGGGCGGTAAAAGCCGCATAGTCTGATTGCCTTGTTCGTTGCGCTAAACACCTCCTTTAAGGACCAGAACATGGAGTAAAGAGTGTTTAGATTTATCCAGAACACCCCAGTACTATCTACGTGGGGGCAGAAGCCGACGACTGGTCAACCCTCAGATTTATAAACGGCCGCACAGGAGGTAAAATGTAAATCACAAGCATTATAATACATAACATTATTATTCCATATTACAGGATAGGATAATACAAATGTTCTCATGGGAATATGACATCCTTCGAACATTGCTCCGCCACAAGGCGGGACCCCTCCAGGACGCCATCAAAATAGAGCTCGGGTCGACGATGCTCCTTGCCCTCCAGCGGGCCCTCGGTCATCAGCTTCTTGGCATTCAGCTTTGCCCAATGCGTATTGACACGGGCAAAGGCCATACGCGCACCTTCAAGACAGACAGACTGCTTCACGGCTTCGAGCCGCGGATTGGCACTTACAAGCCGCTTAACAAGTCCAAAGTAGCTGCTAGGTATAGGCTCGGTAGGCCACAGCCGGACTATCAGGTCCTTCATGGCTAGCTCTGCCGACCTGTGCAGCTCGACCAACTATTTTAGCTGGTCGCTGAAGGGCAACGGATGTTCGGGTCCAAGATATTGGGACCAGAATAGCTTCTCCGTAGACATCCCTTCTTCGGCTCTATAATGCTCGGCAACATCTGATATACTACATGGCAGATCCATAAACGCCCCTGGAAAACCCAAATTCAGATAAGTACAAGAAACGTTTCTTCTACATACTTGCTTTGCATGGTGAAAGAATTACCCGCCGCAATCTCCTTGGCCGCCTGAATTTCCTGGAGGGCGTTCTGGGCATCAGCTCGTGCATCCCATGCGCTCTAGCGGGCCTTCGCCAGTTCGGACTCTTGCACCTTACAATCGCGCTCCAAGGACTCAAATATCTCAATCACGCCCTGGAGCTGTTGTTGCGCCTCACCAACCTGGGCCTCATGCTACTCGCGTGTGGCGCGTTCCTTGGCCACTTTGTCCTCAGCCTCGGCTACTACCTTCTTGAGGGCTGCCACCTTGGTCGTGGCCCCTAATAAAGTTTACGACACCTCAGTCCGGACGGACTATTCATTTTTTTCTTAAAACATACCCACAGGTTACTGCATACCTTGGCTATCCTCCAGCTGCTTCTTCACGAGGCCGAGCTCTTCCTCGGCCCGCTCTAGTTTCCGCTTCAGTCCGGAGACCTCCGCAGCATGAGCGGTGGCAGCCTGCAATGATACCTGCTTATTCACACAGACAACTTATGTTAGGCTCCTGCGATATTTCTTCTCGATCCTCAGTTCGGCCTTTTCTTTCCGAACACCAAACAGAGCATCAGGGGCTGCTTTCTATACTATGACATTCTTCCTACAAACACATTACTTACCTCAAAGCCCGATAGAAGGCCAGTGCAGGCTTCGGTCAGTCTGCTTTTTACGAACTGGAACTTCTCTATTACCGTACCCATAAGGGTGCGGTGTTCATCCACAATAGAGGCGCCTCGTAGCGCCTCCCGCAGATTATCCGGTGCCTCTGGTTGGATAGAGGTCACCGGCGAAACAGGCACATTCCCTCCTTTTGGGGAATGCCGTCCGTTGGACTCCGGAGCCGCATAGATCTCCGGAATGGTATCCGGCTCAGGTCTGAAGGGAACTCGGCCCCCGTCACAAGTCCCCATAGGGGCTTTTTACCCCATGTGTCCGGCGACGGAGGAGTCGTCTTGGGGCGCCACACCAATGATCTCCGAAAGCCCCCCCCCCCCCGGTCGGGGAAGGTCTTTTGCGACACCACCTCGTCGTCACCCTTGGGAGAGATAGAATGAGCAGGTGGCGGAGACATGCTAGCCATCTCCTTTGAGTCTAGCGACCCCTCTGTCGAGGATCGCGGGGAGCCATCACGTGTTGGACTGCAATAACAAGGTTTAAGGTATATCAATATTACAAACTGGGAAGGCCAGACGTTTTCGGATTCTGGTACTTACGAGGCGGCCTGAGGCCTGGTCCGGCGAGGTCGCTCCGGACTGCTATCAACATCCCACACAGAGTTATCCACGAGGGAGCCTCTAACCCTCTTAGGCGCTTTCGCCTTCGGATTTGAGGAGGATGCTCTCTTCTTCCTCCCCACTTCAGGTGGGGAGTCGCTTTCTTCTTCCTCTTCGTCATCATAGTCAGCGGACGAAGAGGAAGTCTCGTCTCCGGACATTATGTCCGGAGCGCCTTTTTGGCAAGGGACCTTCTTGGCCCCTTTGGACGCTTTCTTGGCCGTCTTCTCTGGCACCTCATAAGGTGCTGGAAAAAGCATTTTCGTCAGTAATGGGAATTCTTGGTCTTCGGGTAGCGGAGCCGGGCAGTTAATCCCCTAAGCTATTTTGATCCAGGCCTGAAAACACGGGTAGGAAAGCTTAGGCTTTTTCTCAAAATATGCTAGTAAAGGGTACGCCTAGAAAACATTAAAAGAACTTACCGGATTAGCCTGGCATTTTAAGCTAAGCCCGCGATCTTCGGTAGTGGGCGGTGGCATCTCGCCGGCCTTGAAGAGCACTTTCCAGATTTCTTCGTGCGTCGTGCCGAAGAGCTCCAGTAGCGTCTAGTGCTTGGCCGGATCGTACTCCCACAGACAACAAGTCTGGCGTTGGCACGGAAGGACCCGACAGATGAGCATGACCTGGACCACGTTGACGAGCTTGATCTTCCTATCTATCATGTTCTGGACGCACGTGTGGAGCCTAGTTAGCTCGTCCAAGGGACCCCAGGTTAGGCCCCTCTCTTGCCAGGAGGTGAGTGATACGTCTCCAACGTATCTATAATTTTTCATTGCTCCATGCTATATTATCTACTGTTTGGGTAATATTGGGCTTTATTATCCACTTTTATATTATTTTTGGGACTAACCTATTAACCGGAGGCCCAACCCAGATTTGTTGTTTTATGCCTATTTCAGTGTTTTGAAGAAAAGGAATATCAGACGGAGTTGAAACGGAGAAATCAAGTGGAGAAGTTATTTTTGGAAGGAAACACACCTGATGGACTTGGACCCCATGTCAGAAGATACGGGAGCTGCCCACGAGGGTGGGGGGCACGCCCCCTGCCTCGTGGGGCCCTCGTGGCTCCCCTGACGTGCTTCTTCTGCCTATATAACTCCATATACCCTAAAATTTCTAGAACGGAGATTAGATCGGGAGTTCCGCCGCCAGAAGACTCTGTAGCCACAAAAAACCAATCTAGACCCGTTCCGGCACCCTGCCGGAGGGGGCAATCCTTCTCCGGTGGCCATCTTCATCATCCCGGTGCTCTCCATGACGAGGAGGGAGTAGTTCTCCCTCGGGGCTGAGGGTATGTACCAGTAGCTATGTGTTTGATCTCTCTCTCTCTCTCTCTCGTGTTCTTGAGATGATACAATCTTGATGTATCGTGAGCTTTGCATTATATTTGGATCCTATGATGTTTCTTCCCCCCTCTACTCTCTTGTAGTGAATTGAGTTTCCCCTTTGAAGTTATTTTATCGGATTGAGTCTTTATAGATTTGAGAACACTTGATGTATGTCTTGCCATGGATATCTGTGGTGACAATGGGATATCACGTGATTCACTTGATGTATGTTTTGGTGATCAACTTGCGGGTTCCGCCCATGAACCTATGCATAGGGGTTGGCACATGTTTTCGTCGTGATTCTCCAGTAGGAACTTTGGGGCACCCTTTGAGGTTCTATGTGTTGGTTGAATAGATGAATCTGAGATTGTGTGACGCATATCGTATAATCATACCCACGGATACTTGAGGTGACATTGGAGTATCTAGGTGACATTAGGGTTTTGGTTGATTTGTGTCTTAAGGTGTTATTCTAGTACGAACTCCAGGGCTGTTTGTGACACTTATAGGAATAGCCCAACGGATTGATTGGAAAGAATAACTTTGAGGTAGTTTCGTACCCTACCATAATCTCTTCGTTTGTTCTCCGCTATTAGTGACTTTGGAGTGACTCTTTGTTGCATGTTGAGGGATAGTTATGTGATCCAATTATGTTAGTATCGTTGAGGGAACTTACACTAGCGAAAGTATGAACCCTAGGCCTTGTTTCAACGCATTGCAATACCGTTTACGCTCACTTTTATCACTTGCTACCTTGCTGTTTTTATAATTTCAGATTACGAATACTCATATCTATCATCCATATACCACTTGTATCACCATCTCTTCGCCGAACTAGTGCACCTATACAATTTACCATTCTATTGGGTGTGTTGGGGACACAAGAGACTCTTTGTTATTTGGTTGTAGGGTTTCTTGAGAGAGACCATCTTCATCCTATGCCTTCTACGGATTGATAAACCTTAGGTCATCCACTTGAGGGAAATTTGCTACTATCCTACAAACCTCTGCACTTGGAGGCCCAACAACATCTACAAGAAGGTTGCGTAGTAGACATCAAGCTCATTTTTGGCGCCGTTGCCGGGGAGGTGAGTGCTTGAAGGTATATCTTTAGATCTTGCAATCGAGTCTTTTATTTTCTTGTTTTATCACTAGTTTAGTTTATAAAAGAAAACTATAAAAAATGGAATTGTGTTTGTCTCATACGCTTCACCATTTTAATATCTTTCGTGAGTATGATGGAAAGGATAATTGTGCTCAAGTGCTAGAAGAAGAATTACATAGAATGCTTGGCATAAAATATGTGAATGATGAGCATGATTGCAATGTTGTTAGTATGAATTCCTTGAATATCCATGATGCTAATGATATGCAAAGCCACAAGCTTGGGGAAGCTACGTTTGATGAAGATGATATTTTTTGTCCCCCAAGTTTTGATGATCAAATTTATTATGATGAAAGCATGCCTCCTATCTATGATGATTATTGTGATGACACGTATGCTTTAAAGAATAATGATAACCATGAAACTTGTCATCTTGATCTTAATTTTCAATCACATGATAGTTATTTTGTTGAGTTTCCTCCCACTATTATCCATGAGAAGAATTTTGCTTGTGTGGAGAGTAGTAAATTTTCTATGCTTGTAGATCATGAAAAGAATGCTTTAGGTGCTGGTTATATTGTTGAATTCATTCATGATGCTACTGAAAATTATTATGAGGGAGTAATATATGCTTGTAGGAATTGCAATAATATCAAATTTCCTCTCTATGTGCTTAAAATCTTGAAGTTATGCTTGTTTTGCCTTCCTATGCTAGTTGATTATTGTTCCCATAAGTTGTTTGCTCACAAAATCCCTATGCATAGGAAGTGGGTTAGACTTAAATGTGCTAGTCATATTCTTCATGATGCTCTCTTTATGTTACAATTCTTATCTTATATGTGAGCATCGTTGAAATCATCATGCCTAGCTAGGGGCGTTAAACGATAGCGCTTGTTGGGAGGAAACCCAATTTTATTTTAGTTCCTTTCCTTTTGTTCCTGTTTAGTAATAAATAATTCATCTAGCCTCTTTTTAGATCTGGTTTTATGCTTTTAATTAGTGTTTGTGCCAAGTAGAACCTTTGGGAAGCCTTGGGGAAAGTCTTGTTGATCTTGCTGTAAAAAACAGAAACTTTAGCACTCACGAGAATTACTGCCATTTTTCATTGGAGAGTGATATTTAGTTAATTCTTTTTGAAGATTATTAATACATAAATTCCTCAGTTCCAGCAGTTTATTTGAGAATTTTATGAGTTCCATAAGTATACATTTGATCCAGATTACTACAGACTGTTCTGTTTTTGACAGATTCTGTTTTTCATGTGTTGTTTACTTATTTTGATGAATCTATGGCCAGTAAAATAGTTTATAAACCATAGATAAGTTGGAATACAGTAGGTTTAACACCAATATAAATAAAGAATGAGTTCATTACAGTAACTTGAAGTGGTGATTTATTTTCTTATACTGACGGAGCTTACGAGTTTCCTGTTAAGTTTTGTGCTGTGAAGTTTTCAAGTTTTGGGTAAGGATTCGATGGACTATGGAATAAGGAGTGGCAAGAGCCTAAGCTTGGGGATTCCCAAGGCACCCCAAGGTAATATTCAAGGACAACCAAGAGCCTAAGCTTGGGGATGCTCCGGAAGGCATCCCCTCTTTTGTCTTCGTTCATCGGTAACTTTACTTGGAGCTATATTTTTATTCGCCAAATGATATGTATTTTGCTTGGAGCGTCAATTTATTTTGTTAAGATTTGCTTGCTGTTATTTAGAAAAATATTTTTCATCTTTTATTTCAATAAAAGTGGCATTGATAGCCTTTACTATGCCTATGTTACAAGTATACATGTTGCTGTTTGAAAACAGAAAGTTTACCGCTGTTGCAATAATTCCCTAGAAAAGTCAGAATGCGATAAAATGTTGAAACCTTTTGCATATTAAGATCTGATAAATTTAATACAGTGGGAATTTTCTTTCATAACTTTTGTAGTTAGGGAAGTATGGATGTTGCAGCATTCTTTACAGACTATCCTGTTTAGGCAGATTGCTGTTATGTTTGCATTGTTTGCATATGTTTGCTTCTTTAATGATTCTATTTGAGGATAGGACTATTAAATATGCAGAGGCATTTAGTATGCAATTTTGAATAATAATTTTAGTGATTTTCTACAGTAGAGTATGATAGGGTCTTTGCAATGGTTTATACTATCTTATCTCACGAGTCCTTGTTGAGTTTTGTGTGGATGAAGCTTTTGAGATTTAGGGAGACCGTGATATGAGAGGAATTAAGGAGACACAAAAGCTCAAGCTTGGGGATGCCCAAGGCACCCCAAGATAATATTTCAAGAAGTCTCAAGCATCTAAGCTTGGGGATGCCCCAGTTGGCATCCCACCTTTCTTCTTCAACAATTATCGGTTAGTTTCGGTTCATCCTAAGTTTTTGCTTCTTCACATGATGTTTGCTATTATTAGAATGTCATTTTATTTAGTTTTGCTTGCTGTTTGAATAGAATACCAAGATATGAAATTATTAAATGTTAGAGAGTCTTCACATAGTTGCATAATTATTCGACTACTCATTGATCTTCACTTATGTCTTTCAAAGTAGTTTGTCATTTGCTCTAGTGCTTCACTTATATCTTTTAGAGCATGGTCGTAGTTTTATTTTGAAGAAATAGATGAACTCTCATGCTTCACTTATATTATTTTGAGAGTCTTAAATAGCATGGTAATTTGCTTAAAAAATCCTAATATGCTAGGTATTCAAGATTAATAATAAAATTCTCTTATGAGTGTGTTCAATACTAAGAGAAGTTTGATACTTGATGATTGTTTTGAGATATGAGGATGGTAATATTAGAGTCATGCTAGTTGAGTAGTTGTGCATTTGAGAAATACTTGTGTTGAAGTTTGTGATTCCCGTAGCATGCACGTATGGTGAACCGTTATGTGATGAAGTCGGAGCGTGATTTATTTATTGATTGCCTTCTTTATGAGTGGCGGTCGGGGACGAGCGATGGTCTTTTCCTACCAATCTATCCCCCTAGGAGCATGCGCGTAGTACTTTGTTTCGATAACTAATAGATTTTTGCAATAAGTATGTGAGTTCTTTATGACTAATGCTGAGTCCATGGATTATACGTGCTCTCACCCTTCCACCATTGCTAGCCTCTCTAGTACCGCGCAACTTTCGCCGGTACCATAAACCCACCATATACCTTCCTCAAAACAGCCACCATACCTACCTATTATGGCATTTCCATAGCCATTCCGAGATATATTGCCATGCAACTTTCCACCATTCCGGTTATTATGACACACTCCATCATTGTCATATTGCTTTGCATGATCATGTAGTTAACATCGTATTTCTGGCAAAGCCACCATTCATAATTCTTTCATACATGTCACTCATGAATCATTGCATATCCCGGTACACCGCCGGAGGCATTCATATAGAGTCATACTTTGTTCTAGTATCGAGTTGTATCATTGAGTTGTAAATAAAGAGAAGTGTGATGATCATCATTCAATAGAGCATTGTCCCCAAAAAAAGAGAGATATGCCATAAAAAAGAAAGGCCAAATACAAAAATAAAAGGCCAAATAAAAACAGAAAGGCCAAAAAAAATAAAAAAATAAAAGGGACAATGTTACTATCCTCTTACCACACTTGTGCTTCAAAGTAGCACCTTGATCTTCATGATAGAGAGTCTCCTATGTTGTCACTTTCATATACTAGTGGGAATCTTTCATTATAGAACTTGGCTTGTATATTACAATGATGGGCTTCCTCAAAATGCCCTAGGTCTTCGTGAGCAAGCGAGTTGGATGCACACCCACTAGTTTCTTTTGTTGAGCTTTCATACACTTATAGCTCTAGTGCATCCGTTGCATGGCAATCCCTACTCACTCACATTGATATCTATTGATGGGCATCTCCATAGCCCGTTGATACGCCTAGTTGATGTGAGACTATATTCCCCCTTTTTGTCTTCTCCACAACCACCACTCTATTCCACCTATAGTGCTATATCCATGGCTCATGCTCATGTATTGCGTGATGATTGAAAAAGTTTGAGAACATTAAAAGTATGAAACAATTGCTTGGCTTGTCATCGGGGTTGTGCATGATTTAAATATTTTGTGTGGTGAAGATAGAGCATAGCCAGACTATATGATTTTGTAGGGATAACTTTCTTTGGCCATGTTATTTTGAGAAGACATGATTGCTTAGTCAGTATGCTTGAAGTATTATTATTTTTATGTCAATATGAACTTTTGTCTTGAATCTTGTAGATCTGAATATTCATATCACAAGTAAGAAGAATTACATTGAAATTATGCCAACTAGCATTCCACATCAAAAATTATCTTTTTATCATTTACCTACTCGAGGACGAGTAGGAATTAAGCTTGGGGATGCTTGATACGTCTCCAACGTATCTATAATTTTTGATTGCTCCATGCTATATTATCTACTGTTTTGGGCAATATTGGGCTTTATTATCCACTTTTATATTATTTTTTGGACTAACCTATTAACCGGAGGCCCAGCCCAGATTTGTTGTTTTATGCCTATTTTAGTGTTTTGAAGAAAAGGAATATCAGGCGGAGTCGAAACGGAACGAAATCAACTGGAGAAGTCATTTTTGGAAGGAAACACACCTGATGGACTTGGACCCCACATCATAAGATACGGGAGCTGCCCACGAGGGTGGGGGCGCCCCCCTAGGGCGCGCCCACCTGCCTCGTGGGGCCCTCGTGGCTCCCCTGACGTGCTTCTTCTGCCTATATAACTCCATGTACCCTAAAACTTCCAGAACGGAGATTATATTAGGAGTTTTGCCGCCAAAAGCCTCCGTAGCCACCAAAAATCAATCTAGACCCGTTCCGGCACCCTGCCGGAGGGGGCAATCCTTCTCCGGTGGCTATCTTCATCATCCCGGTGCTCTCCATGACGAGGAGGGAGTAGTTCTCCCTTGGGGCTGAGGGTATGTACCAGTAGCTATGTGTTTGATCTCTCTCTCTCTCTCATGTTCTTGAGATGATACGATCTTGATGTATCACGAGCTTTTCTATTATATTTGGATCCTATGATGTTTCTTCCCCCTCTACTCTCTTGTAATGAATTGAGTTTCCCCCTTGAAGTTATCTTATCGGATTGAGTCTTTATAGATTTGAGAACACTTGATGTATGTCTTGCCGTGGATATCTGTGGTGACAATGGGATATCACATGATTCACTTGATGTATGTTTTGGTGATCAACTTGCGGTTTCCGCCCATGAACCTATGCATAGGGGTTGGCACATGTTTTCGTCGTGATTCTCCGGTAGGAACTTTGGAGCACTCTTTGAGGTTCTATGTGTTGGTTGAATAGATGAATCTGAGATTGTGTGACGCATATCGTATAATCATACCCACGGATACTTGAGGTGACATTGGAGTATCTAGGTGACATTAGGGTTTTGGTTGATTTGTGTCTTAAGGTGTTATTCTAGTACGAACTCCAGGGCTGTTTGTGACACTTATAGGAATAGCCCAACGGATTGATTGGAAAGAATAACTTTGAGGTGGTTTCGTACCCTACCATAATCTCTTCGTTCGTTCTCCGCTATTAGTGACTTTGGAGTGACTCTTTGTTGCATGTTGAGGGATAGTTATGTGATCCAATTATGTTAGTATCGTTGAGGGAACTTACACTAGCGAAAGTATGAACCCTAGGCCTTGTTTCAACGCATTACAATACCGTTTACACTCACTTTTATCACTTGCTACCTTGCTGTTTTTATAATTTCAGATTACGAATACTCATATCTATCATCCATATACCACTTGTATCACCATCTCTTCGCCGAACTAGTGCACCTATACAATTTACCATTGTATTGGGTGTGTTGGGGACACAAGAGACTCTTTGTCATTTGGTTGCAGGATTGCTTGAGAAAGACCATCTTCATCCTACGCCTCCTACGGATTGATAAACCTTAGGTCATCCACTTGAGGGAAATTTGCTACTGTCCTACAAACCTCTGCACTTGGAGGCCCAACAACGTCTACAAGAAGATGGTTGTGTAGTAGACATCAGTGAGCTGCATCGGGATTCCGGATCGGAATTCGGGGGCCGCCACCCAGTTGGCATCACGCGGGTAGGTGATATAGAACCACCCCGATTGCCACTCTTTCACCATCTCAGTGAATGATCCCTCGGGCCAGGTAACGTTGGGCATCTTGCCCACCATGGCGCCTCGTCACTCTGCTTATTGGCCGCTCACCACCTTCGGCTTCACATTGAAGGTCTTCAGCCATAGGCCGAAATGAGGTGGGATGCGAAGAAAGGCCTCGCACACGACACTGAATGACGTGATGTTGAGGAAGAAGTTGGGGGCTAGGTCGTGGAAGTCTAGCCCGTAGTAAAACATTAGTCCACGGACGAAGGGGTGAAGAGGGAAGCCCAGCCCGCAGACGAAATGTGTGAGAAACACAACCCTCTCGTGGGGCTCTGGAGTAGGGATGATTTGTCCCTTTGCCGGGATCCGGTGAGCAATCTCCTTGGCCAGATATCCGGCCTCCTGGAGCGCCTTGATATCCCTCTTCTTGACGGAGGATGCCATCCACTTACGCCTAGCTCAGCATCCAGACATCTTTGGAGTGCTTTCTCGGACGAGGGAACAGCTAAAATCTTGGGCGCTGGAGCTCAGGGACGGAAGGACTGAGGAGGATCCAAGGTGTGGGTGAAGAAAGGGAATCCTTATCCCCTTATAAAGGCCATGAATATCAAGCGTCTCCCCACTCGCCTTAAACTCGCCTATTCCCAAGGGGCGTGCAAACGGCACGGTTGGGTCGCCCACGCCTGTATTGATGAGAATCCCGTAATAAGGGGACACGATCTCTACTTCGACAAGACGTGCCAATGGCAACCGCATCTCGAAACATGGAGCGGCAAATGTCGGCGTTCTGGGAACGGGGGTCCCTAGACTTGCCTGCCTGCGGCCCATGTTGTGGCTATGCTGGCAGGCCTGTACGGCCCATCTTCATCGACAAGGAACCAAGACCCTCACAAGGGGCCAAGCCTCGCGAGGTGGACGACGCAAGACCTCCTCACGAGCGGCCTCGCCAGGCTGCCTCATGGTACGTCTCCAATGTATCTATAATTTTTGATTGCTACATGCTATATTATCTTCTGTCTTGGACATTATTGGGATTTATTATTCACTTTTATATTATTTTTGGTACTAACCTATTAACCGGAGGCCCAGCCCAGAATTGTTGTTATTTTGCCTATTTCAGAGTTTCGCAAAAAAAGAATATCAAATGGAGTCCAAACGGAACAAAACCTTCGGGAACGTGATTTTCGGAACGAACATGATCTAGGAGACTTGGACCCTACGTCAAGCAACCAACAGGGAAGCCACGAGGCAGGGGGCACGCCTACCCCTCAGGCGCGCCCTCCACCCTCGTGGCCCCCCTATTGCTCTACTGACGTACTCCTTCCTCCTATATATACCTACGTACCCCCAAATGATCATATACGGAGCCAAAACCCTAATTCCACCGCCGTAACTTTCTATATTCACGAGATCCCATCTTGGGGCCTGTTCCAGAGCTCCGCCGGAGGGGGCATCGATCATGGAGGGCTTCTACATCAACACCATAGCCCTTCCGATGAAGTGTGAGTAGTTTACTTCAGACCTTCGGGTCCATAGTTATTAGCTAGATGGCTTCTTCTCTCTTTTTGGATCTCAATACAAAGTTATCCCCCTCTCTCATGGAGATCTATTCGATGTAATCTTCTATTGCGGTCTGTTTGTTGAGACCGATGAATTGTCGGTTTATGATCAAGTTTATCTATGAACAATATTTGAATCTTCTCTAAATTCTTTTATGTAAGATTGGTTATCTTTGCAAGTCTCTTCGAATTATCAGTTTGGTTTGGCCTACTAGATTGATCTTTCTTGCAATGGGAGAAGTGCTTAGCTTCGGGTTCAATCTTGATGTGTCCTTTCCCAGTGACAGTATGGGCACCAAGGCACGTATTGTATTGTTGCCATCGAGGATAACAAGATGGGTTTTTTATCATATTGCATGAATTTATGCCTCTACCTCATGTCATCTTGCTTAAAGCGTTACTCTGTTCTTATGAACTTAATACTCTAGATGCATGCTGGATAGCGGTCGATATGTGGAGTAATAGTAGTAGATGCAGGCAGGAGTCGGTCTACTTGTCTCGGACGTGATGCCTATATACATGATCATACCTAGATATTCTCATAACTATGCTCCATTCTATCAATTGCTCAACAGTAATTTGTTCACCCACCGTAAAATACTTATGCTCTTGAGAGAAGCCACTAGTGAAACCTATGGCCCCCGGGTCTATCTTCCATCATATTAATCTTCCAACACTTAGTTATTTTCATTTCGTTTTATTTTACATTGCATATTTATCATAAAAATACCAAAAATATTATGTTAACATATCTATCAGATCTCACTCTCGTAAGTGACCGTGTAGGGATTGGCAACCCCTTATCACGTTGGTTGCGAGGATTTATTTGTTTTGTGAAGGTGCGAGGGACTCGCACGTAGCCTCCTACTGGATTGATACCTTGGTTCTCAAAAACTGAGGGAAATACTTACACTACTTTGCTGCATCACCCTTTCCTCTTCAAGGGAAAACCAACGCAGTGCTCAAGAGGTAGCAAGAAGGATTTCTGGCGCCGTTGCCAGGGAGGTCTACGCAAAAGTCAACATAGCAAGTACCCATCACAACCCTTATCTCCCGCATTACATTATTTGCCATTTGCCTCTCGTTTTCCTCTCCCCCACTTCACCCTTGCTGTTTTATTCACCCTCTCTCTCTATCCTCCCTCTCTTTCTCTATTTGCCTTTTTTTGCCCGTTCCTCGTTTGCTTGTGTGTTGGATTGCTTGCTTGTCACGATGGCTCAAGATAACACTAAATTGTGTGACTTTACCAATACCAACAACAATTATTTTATTAGCACTCCGATTGCTCCTCTTACCGATGCTGAATCTTGTGAAATTAATGCTGCCTTGCTGAATCTTGTCATAAAAAATCTGTTTTCCGGGCTTCCTAGTGAAGATGCCGCTACCCTCTAAATAGCTTCATTGATTTGTGTGATATGCAAAAGAAGAAAGATGTGGATAATGATATTGTTAAATTGAAGCTATTTCCTTTTTTGCTTAGAGATCGTGGTAAAGCTTGGTTTTCGTCTTTGCCAAAAAATAGTATTGATTCGTGGAATAAGTGCAAAGATGCTTTTATCTCTTAGTATTTTCCTCCCGCTAAGATCATCTCTCTTAGGAACGATATTATGAATTTTAAGCAACTTGATCATGAACATGTTGCACAAGCTTGGGAGAGGATGAAATTAATGATACGTAATTGCCCTACGCATGGTTTAAATTTGTGGATGATTATACAAAATTTTTATGCCAGATTGAATTTTGTTTCTAGAAATCTTTTAGATTCGGCCACGGGAGGCACTTTTACGGAAATCACTTTAGGAGAATCTACTAAACTCCTAGATAATATTATGGTTAATTATTCTCAATGGCACACTAAAAGATCTACTAATAAGAAAGTGCACATGATAGAAGAAATTAATGTTTTGAGTGGAAAGATGGATGAACTTATGAAATTATTTTTCTAATAAAAGTGTTTCTTCTGATCCTAATGATATGCCTTTGTCTACTTTATTGAGAATAATAACGAATCTATGGATGTGAATTTTGTTGGTAGGACTAATTTTGGTAACAACGCGTATAGAGGAAACTTTAATCCTACGCCGTATCCTAGTAATTCCTCTAATAATTATGGTAATTCCTACAACAATTCTTATAGAAATTATAATAAGATACCCTCTGATTTTGAATCTAATATTAAAGAATTTATTACTTCGCAAAAGAATTTCAATGCTTTGATTGAAGAAAAATTGCTTCAGATTGATGAGTTGGCTAGGAACGTTGATATAATTTCTCTTGATGTTGATTCTTTAAAACTTAGATCTATTCCTCCTAAGCATGATATCAATGAGTCTCTCAAAGCCATGATAATTTCCATTGAGAGTGCAAAGAAAGAACCGCTAGGATGCGTGCTAAAAAGATTGCTTTATAAAAGCGTGTTCCTCTAGTTTCCATGATAATAAAGATGAAGATCTAAAAGTTATCGATGTGTCCCCTATTAAATCTTTGTTTTGCAATATGAATCTTGGTAATGATGGGACTGAATATGATCCACCTTTACCTAGAAGGCGTTCCAAAAATTCGGAGTCTTTATATTTTGATGCTAAATTTATTAAAAGTGGGATTGAAGAAGTCAAAACTTTAAATATTGATGAACCCACTATTTTGGATTTCAAGGAATTTAATTATGACAATTGCTCTTTGATAGATTGTATTTCCTTGTTGCAATCCGTGCTAAATTTCTCCTCATGCTTATAGCCAAAATAAAGCTTTTACCCAACATATCGTTGATGCTTTGATGCAATCTTATGAAGAGAAACTTGAGTTGGAAGTTTCTATACCTAGAAAACTTTAAGATGAGTGGGAACCAACTATTAAAATTAAAATTAAATATCATGAATGCTATGCTTTGTGTGATTTGGGTGCTAGTGTTTCCACGATTCCAAAGACTTTATGTGATTTGCTAGGTTTCCGTGATTTTGATGATTGCTCTCTAAACTTGCACCTTGCGGATTCCACTATTAAGAAACCTATGGGAAGAATTAATGATGTTCTTATTGTTGCAAATAGGAACTATGTGCCTGTATATTTTATTGTTCTTGACATAGATTGCAATCCATCATGTCCTATTATTCTTGGTAGACCTTTCCTTAGAACGATTGGTGCAATTATTGATATGAAGGAAGGAAATATTAGATTCCAATTTCCGTTAAGGAAAGGCATGGAACACTTTCCTAGAAAGAAAATTAAATCACCTTATGAATCTATTATGAGAGCCACTTATGGATTGCCTACCAAAGATGGTAATACCTAGTTCTATCCTTGCTTTTTATGCCTAGCTAGGGGCGTTAAACGATAGCGCTTGTTGGCAGGCAACCCAATTTTATTTTTATTCCTTGCTTTTTTCTCCTGTTTAGTAAAAAATAATTTATATAGCCTCTGTTTTGGTTGTTTTTTTGTGTTTAATTAGTGTTTGTGCCAAGTAGAACCGTTGGGAAGACTTGGGGAAAGTCTTGTTAATCTTGCTGTAAAAAACAGAAACTTTAGCGCTCACGAGAACTGCTGCCATTTTTATTTGGAAAGCGCTATTTAGTTAATTCTTTTTGAAGATGATTAATATATAAATTTCTCACTTCCAGAATGTTTTTTCAGAATTGTTGGTGTTCTAGATCTTGCTCTAGCTACAGATTACTACAGACTGTTCTGTTTTTGACAGATTTTGTTTTTCGTGTGTTGTTTGCTTATTTTGATGAATCTATGGCTAGTAAAATAGTTTATAAACCATAGAGAAGTTGGAATACAGTAGGTTTAACACCAATATAAATAAAGAATGAGTTCATTACAGTACCTTGAAGTGGTCTTTTGTTTTCTTTCGCTAACGGAGCTCACGAGATTTTCTACTTTAAGTTTTGTGTTGTGAAGTTTTCAAGTTTTGGGTAAAGATTTGATGGATTATGGAACAAGGAGTGGCAAGAGACTAAGCTTGGGGATGTCCATGACACCCCCAAGATAATCTAAGGACACCTAAAATCCAAATATTGGGGATGCCCCGGAAGGCATCCCCTCTTTCGTCTACTTCTATCGGTAACTTTACTTGGAGCTATATTTTTATTTACCACATGATATGTGTTTTGCTTGGAGCGTCTTGTATGATTTGAGTCTTTGATTTTTAGTTTACCACAATCATCTTTTCTGTGCACACCTTTTGAGAGAGACACAAATGATTCGGAAATTATTAGAATACTCTATGTGCTTCACTTATATCTTTTGAGTTATTTAGTTTTTGATCTAGTGCTTCACTTATATCTTTTAGAGCACGGTGGTGGATTTGTTTTATAGAAACTATTGATCTCTCATGCTTCACTTAGATTATTTTGAGAGTCTTCAACAGCATGGTAATTTGCTTAAATAATCCTAATATGCTAGGTATTCAAGATTAGTAAAAACTTTCTTATGAGTGTTTTGAATACTAAGAGAAGTTTGATGCTTGATGATTGTTTTGAGATATGGAGGTAGTGATATTAAAGTTGTGCTAGTTGAGTAGTTGTGAATTTGAGAACTGCTTCCGTTGAAGTTTTTTATTCCTGTAGCATGCACGTATGGTGAACCGTTATGTTAAGAAGTCGGAGCATGATGTATTTATTGATTGTCCACCTTATGAGTGGCGGTCGGAGCATGATGTACTTTGCTTCGATAACTAATAGATTTTTGCAATAAGTATGTGAGTTCTTTATGACTAATGTTGATTCCATGGATTATACACACTCTCACCCTTCCACCATTGCTAGCCTCTCTAATACCGCGCACCTTTCGCTGGTATCATACACCCACCATATACCTTCCTCAAAACAGCCACCATACCTACCTATCATGGCATTTCCATAGCCATTCCGAGATATATTGCCATGCAACTTTCCACCGTTCCGTTTAACATGACACGCTCCATCGTTGTCGTATTGCTTTGCATGATCATGTAGTTAACATTTTAGTTGTGGCAAAGCAACCGTTCATAATTCTTTCATATAAGTCACGCATGCATCATTGCTATCCCGGTACAACGCCAGAGGCATTCATATAGAGTCATATTTTGTTCTAAGTATCGAGTTGTAATTCTTGAGTTGTAAGTAAATAAAAGTGTGATGATCATCATTATTAGAACATTTTCCCAGTGAGGAAATGATGATGGAGACTATGATTCCCTCATAAGTCGGGATGAGACTCCGGACGAAAAAAGAGGCCATAAAAAAAGAAGAGAAAAGGAACAAATAAATAATAATAATAATAATAATAAGAGATAAAAAGAGAGAAGGGGTAATGCTACTATCCTTTTACCACACTTGTGCTTCAAAGTAGCACCATGATCTTCATGATAGAGAGTCTCCTATGTTGTCACTTTCATATACTAGTGGGAATCTTTCATTATAGAACTTGTCTTGTATATTCCAATGATGGGCTTCCACAAAATGCCCTAGGTCTTCGTGAGCAAGCGAGTTGGATGCACACCCACTTAGTTTCTTTTGTTGAGATTTCATACATTTATAGCTCTAGCGCATCCGTTGCATGGCAATCCCTACTCACTCACATTGATATCTATTGATGGGCATCTCCATAGCCTGTTGATATGCCTAGTTGATGTGAGACCATCTTCTTCCTTTTTTTGTGTTCTCCACAACCACCATTCTATTCCACCTATAGTGCTATGTCCATGGCTCACACTCATGTATTGCATGAAGATTGAAAAAGTTTGAGAACATTAAAAGTATGAAACAATT
The DNA here is from genome assembly GCF_002162155.2 of Triticum dicoccoides. Taxonomy (NCBI): domain Eukaryota; kingdom Viridiplantae; phylum Streptophyta; class Magnoliopsida; order Poales; family Poaceae; genus Triticum; species Triticum dicoccoides. The sequence goes on from NC_041384.1 coordinate 420,993,059, forward strand.
GCTTGGCTTGTCATCGGGGTTGTGCATGATTTGAATACTTTATGTGGTGAAGATGGAGCATAGCCAGACTATATGATTTTTTAGGGATAACTTTCTTTGGCCATGTCATTTTGAAGAGACATAATTGCTTAGTTAGTATGCTTGAAGTATTATTGTTTCTATGTCAATATTAAACTTTTGTCTTGAATCTTTCGGATCTGAATATTCATACCACAATTAAGAGAATTACATTGAAATTATGCCAAGTAGCATTCCACATCAAAAATTCTGTTTTTATCATTTACCAACTCGTGGACGAGCAGGAATTAAGCTTGGGGATGCTTGATACGTCTCCAACATATCTATAATTTTTGATTGCCCCATGCTATATTATCTTTTGTTTTGGACATTATTGGGCTTTATTATTCACTTTTATATTATTTTTGGGTAACCTATTAACCGGAGGCCCAGCCCAGAATTGTTGTTTTTGCCTATTTCAGAGTTTCGCAGAAAAAGAATATCAAACGGAGTCCAAACGGAATGAAACCTTCGAGAACGAGATTTTCAAAACGAACATGATCCAGGAGACTTGGACCTTACGTCAAGCAAACAACAGGGAAGCCACGATGTAGGGGGGCACGCCTACCCCCCAGGCGCGCCCTCCACCCTCGTGGGCCCCCTGTTGCTCCACCAACGTACTCCTTCCTCCTATATATACCTACGTACCCCCAAACGATTGTAACTTTCTGTATCCACAAGATCCCATCTTGGGGTCTGTTCCAGAGCTTCGTCGGAGGCGGCATCGATCACGGAGGGCTTCTACATCAACACCATAGCCCTTCTGATGAAGTGTGAGTAGTTTACTTTAGACCTTCGAGTCCATAGTTATTAGCTAGATGGTTTCTTTTCTCTTTTTGGATCTCAATACAAAGTTCTCCCCCTCCTTCATGGAGATCTATTCAATGTAATCTTCTTTTGCGGTGTGTTTGTTGCGACCGATGAATTGTGGGTTTATGATCAAGTTTATCTATGAACAATATTTGAATCTTCTCTGAATTCTTTTATGTATGATTGGTTATCTTTGCAAGTCTCTTCGAATTATCAGTTTGGTTTGGCCTACTAGATTGATCTTTCTTGGAATGGGAGAAGTGATTAGCTTTGGTTTGAATCTTGCGGTGTCCTTTCCCAGTACAGTAGGGGCAGCAAGGCACATATTGTATTGTTTCCATCGAGGATAACAAGATGGGGTTTTTATCATATTGCATGAATTTATGCCTCTACATCATGTCATCTTGCTTAAAGCGTTACTCTGCTCTTATGAACTTAATACTCTAGATGCATGCTGGATAGCGGTCGATGTGTGGAGTAATAGTAGTAGATGCAGGCAGGAGTCGGTCTACTTGTCTCAAACGTGATGCCTATATACATGATCATACCTAGATATTCTCGTAACGATGCTCAATTCTGTCAATTGCTCAACAGTAATTTGTTCACCCACCGTAAAATACTTATGCTCTTGAGAGAAGCCACTAGTGAAACCTATGGCCCCCGGGTCTATCTTCCATCATATTAATTTTCCAACACTTAGTTAATTTCATTGCCTTTTATTTTACTTTGCATCTTTATCATAAAAATACCAAAAATATTATCTTATCATATCTATCAGATCTCACTCTCGTAAGTGACCGTGTTGGGATTGACAACCCCTATCGCGTTGGGATTTATTTGTTTTGTGCAGGTGCGAGGGACTCGCGCGTAGCCTCCTACTGGATTGATACCTTGGTTCTCAAAAACTGAGGGAAATACTTACGCTACTTTGCTGCATCACCCTTTCCTCTTCAAGGGAAAATCAACGCAGTGCTCAAGAGGTAGCACCTCACGAGAAGCGGAGATATCAAGGCGGGGCGAACCTCGCGAGGCTCTCGTGACGTGAGCCATGACAATTGACAGGCGGGCGCCAGCGTGCGCTGTGTCCTTGCTTCCTCTTTTGTGCTAATGGGCCAAGCGCAGGTGCGGGGTACTGAGGCATCAGGCAAATGTTTCCATATCAGTGCAACGAGACCAAGACCAGAAGGACGGCAGGACGGAGGTCACCATGGAGCCCAGGATGGCATCACCGCTAGAGTCTTTTGCAGGCGAAGACTACTTTTGTCAGGATAGCTTGTACTAGCTGTCCCCTTTCAAATTGGCCTCCATTGTTGGCTCCCTTCCCGCTCAACATTTGGGAAGAGGACCAGGGCCCATATAAATAGAGCTAGCCACCACCATAGCTAGGGTATCGGATCCAAAGACGATACAAGTTCACCAAGCACAAGAACACCTCAACCTCAGGAGGTTGTTCTTCCCCTAGGATTGTTCATCAGCAGCCCAAGAGGCAATCCACCACCACACTGGAGTAGGGTATTACACCACAACGATGGCCCGAACCAGTATAAATCTTGTGTCTTTGCGCTGCGAGTTCGTCCGCGAGATCTTAGAGAGCTAGGGCGTAGATCGGTAGGAGGGAAAGAACTTCGCGCGCACCCCAAAGTTCGAAACTTAAGGGTTCGCCGGAACCCCAGATCCAATATTTGGCGCGCTAGGTAGGGGTGCGCCGTAGCTCCTCTCACCTGCCTACGCTCCACGCCGGCGCACTTCTCTCTCATGGCAGGCGCCATGCCACCGACTCTAGTGGCCGGTGCTAACGACAGGGCCAGGGGGCTCCGAGCCCTGGCCCCCGCCCTGCGGCAGGTACGGTGGCCACCCAAGTTCAGGCCGGAGATGCCGCCGCGCTACGACGGCGTGGCAGACCCGTCGGCTTTCCTACTAGCATACGAAGAGGCCATCCTCGAGGCCGGGGGCGACGACAAGGTCATGGCCAACTGGCTCCCCGTGGCCCTCGCCGGCGAGCCACGCGCCTGGCTGCTCAACCTCCCCGGATCCACGGTGGCATCCTGGGGGAACTCCACGACCTCTTCACTGCTCGCTACGTGATACAGGCGCACCACGCAGTCGCGGCCCTGCTGGGCGGCTCCCAAGCACCGCCTTCAGATCGCCACGTCAAGCGTTCCTCCGCTAGATCGGTGCCGCTTCCAAGTGCCCGGGGGCTCCGCCGGGCTGGGCTGCACCGGAGGCCGACCTCACCTTCAGCTTAGAGGACCACCCCGACTCCACTGCCGGCTCGGGCGTGCTCCCAATGCTCTGCACGCCCACCATCTACAACGTGGCTGTTACCAATACCCTCATCGACGGTGGTGCCGGCCTCAACTTGCTTTCCGTGGAGGCCTTCAGTGTTCTGCACGTGCCACTCGAGCGGCTCAGCTTCAGCAAGCCTTTCTCAGGAGTTGGTGGTGGCACTGCCTGCTCTCTGGGATAGATCCGCCTTCTCGTCACCTTCGGCACACGCCACAACTACCGCACCGAGCCGGTCGACTTCAACATCGCTCGCATCAGCCTCCCATACAACGCCATACTTGGGTACCCGGCTCTGGCCCAGTTCATGGCAGCGACTCATCCGGCCTACAACCTCTTGAAGATGCCTGGGAGCAAGGGCGTCCTCACTATCAAAGGGGACACCAAGGAGGCCCTGGCGGCACTCAGGCTCGCCCTCAAAACCGCTGCGTCGGCGCAGCCTGCTGACGCGGGCACCTCCGAGCCCAAGAGGGCCGTACTGAACAAGAAGAAGTAGTTGTTCACACAAGACAAGGCAGAAACCAAGCAGGTGCTAGCCAATGAGGACGGGCCCCCATGAGCCTTCATTACCGTAGGTGCCGGACTTGACCAAGGTTAAGAGGAAGCATTGGTGAAGTTCTTGCGCGCAAACAAGGATATATTCGCGTGGGAGCCCAATCAGCTGGTAGGAGTCCCGAGGGAAGTGATTCAACATATTTAAGGGTATGCCCCAATGTATGCCCCGTGAAGCAGCGGGCGAGACGGCAGTCCACTGAGAAGCAGGCCTTCATTGTACAAGAGACCCGCAAGCTGGAGGCGGCGGGTGCCATTCGCGAGGTTCGGTACCCCGAATGGCTGGCGAACCCCATAGTAGTACCGAAGAAAGGCAGGAAGGAATGGATGTGCATCGACTTCACCAACCTTAACAAGTCATGCCTTTCAGATTGCGGAACACGGGCGCAACCTTTCAGCGACTGATGCACATCGCCCTGGGAGGCAGCTCGGGAGAAACACAGAGGCCTACGTCGACGACATTGTGGTAAAGTCTCAGGAGGCAAGGACCTTGATTCAAGACCTGGAGGAGACCTTCGTGAGTGTGCGCCAAGTGAACTTGCGGCTTAACCCGGAGAAGTGCGTGTTCAGCGTCCCTTCCGGCAAGCTGCTGGGCTTCCTCTTGTCTCACAGATGGATCGAGGCGAATCCAGAGAAGATCAAGGCCATTGAGGACATGAGCCCGCCATGGACCCTTAGGGAGATGCAGAAGCTGGCTGGCCGGGTAACTATGTTGGGACGCTTCATCTCCAAGCTAGGGGAACGCGCCCTACCTTTCTTCAAGATGATGACGAAGAAGGGCCCATTCGAGTGGACCCAGGAGGCCGATCGAGCTTTTCAAGACCTCAAGAGATACCTGACCAGCCCTCCGGTGATGGTAGCGCCACGACCCGTCGAGCCCCTAGTACTCTTACCTCGCTGCTACCCCGTACTCCGCCAGCACAGCACTGGTGGCGGTTCGATAGGAGCACCAAGCCAAGGGCGCGCTGCACCGGGCTACAACTGAAGCAATGCGAGATCAGGAAGGCACCACAAGAGCCGTGGCAGCGACGACCGAAGACCGAGCTCAACAGGACGACACCACCAAAATTCCCGCAAACAATCAGGCGTCAGGAGCCCCGTCACCTCACGAGGCGTCTCAACTCCCGCAAGACGCGAACCTAGACACCGCACTAGCCCTCGTCGAATACCCGGTGTATTTCGTCAGCACCGTGTTGCGAGATGCGAGGGCGCGATATCCGATGCCTCAGAAGCTTCTGCTCGCACTCTTGGTGGCCTCGCGCAAGCTCCAACACTACTTCCAGGGGCACCACATCAAGGTTGTCTCAGCCTACCCCTTAGAGAGGGTGCTTAGGAGCCCAAATTCTGCTGGGAGGGTCGCCGAGTGGAACATCGAGCTGCAAGCATTCCAGTTAGAGTTCAACACTACCAAGGTCATCAAGGGAGCTGCGCTCGCTGATTTTGTGGCAGAATGGACGGACATCCCGACGCTTGAAGTAGGCGAAGACCAGTCCACCTCACCAGGAAGTGAGGCACTAGACGGTTGGGTCATGTACTTCGATGGCGCCTTCACGCACCACGGCGCAGGGTCTGGAGCAGTACTCATCTCGCCCACTCTGGATAAGCTCTACTATGCCATGCAGCTCTGCTTTCAGCAGAGCGAGAAGGTCTCCAACAACATCGCAGAATACAAAGGCCCCATAACTGGCTTGAAGGCCGCGGCAGCTCTGGGGGTGAAGCGCCTTACCATTAGAGGAGACTCGCAACTCCTCGTCAACTTCGCCAACAAAGTATACGGGCCAAAGGACGAGCATATGGAGGCATACCTCGCGGAGGTACGCAAGATGGAGAAGCAGTTCTTGGTCCTGGAGCTGCAGCACGTGCCCCGGAGCACCAACAAGGAAGCCGACGACATCGCCAAGGGAGCATCCAAGCGACAACCACAATTTGAGGAACGGCTCTTCAAGCCGTCGGCGACACCATCGCTGTCAAGCACAGCTCAGCCTCGGGAGGAGGTGCCGCAGCCTCCTGCCACAGGAGCCCCGGCCTGCGGCCCGACCTCAGGAGCTCGCTTACTCTTGGCGCTCGAGACTCAGGAGGGATGCTGGACCAAGGAATTCAAGGAATATCTGATGCAAAGGGTGCTGCGAGAGAAGGAGGAAGATGCAGAGCGCGTGGTTCGGCAAGCCATGGTGTACTGCATCCAGGATGGTGAGTTATACAGGAAGCGGCCAAATGACGTTTCCTTGCGCTGCATTTATAGGGATCAGGGGCAAGAGCTGCTAACTGAGATACACGGTGGGGACTGTGGGCACCACTTGTAATCATGGACCCTCGTCGGCAAGGTGTTCCGCAGTGGGTTCTATTGGCCCACTGCGCTCAACGACGCAGCTGAGCTGGTGAGGTCCTGCGAAGCCTGCCAGTTCCACGCCAAGAAAATTCACCAGCCGGCCCAGGGCCTCCATACCATTCCGCTCACGTGGTCGTTCGTGGTCTGGGGGCTAGACATCTTGGGCCCGTTCCCTCGAGCGCCTAGGGGCTACCGCTACCTCTACGTCTCCATCGACAAGTTCACCAAGTGGGCGGAAGTGGAAGCCGTCCGTACCATCCCAGCTGGCTCCGCTGTCAAGTTCATCAAGGGCCTCGTGAGCCACTTCGAGGTCCCCAACCGCATCATCACAAATAAAGGCTCGCAGTTCACTAGTAACCTCTTCAAAACTTAGTGTGCTAACCTTGGAATGCAGATCTGCTGCGCTTCGGTGGCGCACCCGAGGAGCAATGGTCAGGCCGAACGCGCCAACGCGGAGGTCTTGAGGGGCCTCAAGACCAGGACCTTCAAGAAGAAGCTCGAGGCATGTGGCAGGGGTTGGCACGACGAGCTCCAGGCCATGCTATGGTCTATCCGCACCACCGCCACCAAACTAATGGGGCGAGACCCCATTCTTCTTTGTCTACGGAGCTGAAGCAATCCTTCCTCACAAGGTTAAGCATCGCTCTGCATGGGTCCTGGTGTTCGATGAAACACAGCAGGATGCCACGCGGGGAATGGACCTCATGCTGGGGGAGGAATGTCGCTGCGAAGCTACACTGAGGGCGGCCAGGTACCAGCAGGCGCTGCGGTGATACCACTGCCGCATCATCCACTCCAGGACGCTCGAGGTGGGCGACCTCGTCCTGAGGCGGGTCCTCTCCAAGGAAGGGCTGCACAAGCTTTCACCCACATGGGAGGGCCCGTTCAGGGTCGTCCATGTCTCCAGGCCTGGCGCCGCGCGCCTGGAGACGCTGGATAGGATACCTATCCAGAACGCCTGGAACATCCAGCACCTCCGGAGGTTCTACCCATGAAGCAAGGCCCAGAGCCTATGAAGAAAGGCCCAGAGCCTGTGAAGAAGGCCCGGTGCCTGTGAAGAATCGCCGCCCATGACACTGTCACGTAATAATGAGTGGGGTTGTACATGCCCCGGAGTCTCAGGAGCGCCGGCCTCAGGCCCCGGGGCTCCCTCCCACACCTAGTGGCAGCACTTAGCTCCGTGTTGGTGAGAAGACTTGAAGACTAGATTAGGTGCCGGACGCGGCTTTTTATTTGCTTTCCGCAGTTCACTCGCTTTTCCTTAATTGAAGTTTGCTTTTGGTGCTCCTTGCTGATTCGATTCCCTCGCCTCTTACCATTTTTCCGGCTCTGGTTCGCTCATGTTCTCTCTCTCACATACCTCACGAGGGGGCTAGGCAGGTGCCCTCGCGAGCGTTTTTCTTCTCTATGCCTTCTCGCGAGCCACTCTCATTCGAGCCTGAAAGCTGGCACATCTCTCCTAATCCGTGCCCCACGGGTACCGCGATACAAGGCGCCGGGTCAAGGCTTGGGTGAGCGACAAATCTCCTAGAAAAAACTCCCTAACGAATTATTTTCGCAGTTCCTGAGCAATCACAGACCACAAGGTCAAGATGGACATGGAGAAATAAACGCCTCGTAAGGAGGAGGGCGCCCCGAATACACCAGGCTAAGTTATCTCTGCGCAAAATAGGCACACATCATTGAAACAACAAGCGTAGCATAATGGATAATGAGTTATGGTTCGATACACGCCCCTACGGGCCCATGCTGGTTTCATTTCGATGCAGGAAGGAAAAGGGGAACATAACAAAAGCGGCGCTCGCCCCTGTAGTAGCCGACGGAGGCAGGGCCTCGGCGACGTCCGGGGTCTAGTCGGACACCTCCTCGCTCTTCACCGGTGCACGGTGACGAGACGACCAGCTACCACCTTAGAAGCGGGCGCGGCGGCTGATCAAGGCCGCCGCTGCTGGAACTGTCGCCGAGGGAGGAGCCACCATAGCTAGACGAGGCGCGGCCGGCGGGTTCATCCTCCTCCTCTTCCCGACCATCGCCAAGGCCAAGCACCTCCTCGCTGTCGTTCACCTCAGGGCAGCATCTGGCGTGGCGACCGCCTTCCCCAAACACCCTCACGAAGAGGGTCGCGTCACCGTCGAACTTGAAGTGGAGGGTGCACCACCTACCCAGCCGCGCACGCAGGCAAACGTCTGCCAACCACGGGCCAAGGCAATGTTGCCTGTAGCGGAGACCTCGACCACGACACAAGAAGCCCAACTGCAGCAACCGTCTGCCTGCAGCCAGAGCCCGCCTGGAATGGAGGCCGGTAGCTTGTCGGCAAAGAAGCGGGGAGCTAGAGCCAGCTACAGGCTGGATCCTCTGACCAGACAACGAACTCCGGTAGCACCTCTGCCGCATGGAACCGTGGTCGGGGAGGTCGCGCAACCACGACGCGTCTCCTATCATCGACGAGACAGCCGCGGACAGAGCGACTCCTGCCGCGCACTGCGGCGCCACCCCGAGAGCCGGGGGCCACGGCGGGGGTCGCAGCATACTTACAGGGACGTCCATGTCCTCGCTTGGGCGCCGGGGAGCCGGGTCCCTCCTGAGGGGCCTTGCCCTTCTCCGCGGCGGAGAACCTCTTCGGTGGCGCCATTGCTGCTAACGGTGGAGCAAGGAGGAAGAAGCAAGTGAACCAAGAAGAGATGGGCGACGGGGGCTCCGCCCCCTCCCCATTTATAGTGGAAGAAGGCCAACCGACACCTCCCATGATCTCAGGTAATGATGATTTCCTTGCATGTCATAGGGACTTGTCAAGTCGGGCAGTTTCCGAAGCTGCATGGGGAAGTGGAGACACCCACGTCCAATGAACCGCCACACGGCAACCGAGGCCGCAGGCTTTTGGGGTGCACGGTGCTCCGCGCTTGATCCTTTGGCTTCGCCCCGAAGCCAAGCCCGAGCGCACCTTGGGCTCGGGGGCTACTACCGGTGTTCTGGGAATGGGGGTCCCCATACTTGCCATCCTGCAGCCCATGGCGTGGCTGTGCTGGCAGGCCTGGACGGCCCATCTTCATCGACAAGGAACCAAGACCCTCGCGAGGTGTAAGATACAAGACCTCCTCAGGAGCGGCCTCGCCAAGCTGCCTCACGATGAGTGGAGATATCAAGGCGGGGCGAACCTCGCGAGGCTCTCGTGACGTGAGCCATGATGATCGGCACCAGGCGGGCGCCAACGTGCACAGTGTCCTTGCTTCCCATTTTGTGCTAAGGGGGAAAGTGCAGCCGCGGGGTACGGAGGCATCAGGCAAAGGTTTCCATATCAGTTCAACGAGACCAAGAACGGAAGGACGGCAGGACGGAGGTCACCATGTAGCCCAGGACGGCGTCACCGCTAGAGTCTTTTGCAGGCGAAGACTACTTTTGTCAGGATAGCTTGTACTAGCTGTCCCCTTACAAATTGGCCGCCATTGTTGGCTCCCTTCCCGCTCAACATTCGGGAAGTGGACCAGGGCCCCTATAAATAGAGCTAGCCACCACCATAGCTAGGGGATCAGATCCAAACATGACACAAGTTTATCAAGCACAAGAACACCTCAAGCTCAGGAGGCTGTTCTTCCCCTTGTACTGTTCATCAGCAGCCCAAGAGGCAATCCACCACCACACTGGAGTAGGGTATTACACAACAACGGTGGTCCGAACCAGTATAAATCTTGTGTCTTGGTGCTGCGAGTTCGTCAAGTTCGTCCGCGAGATCTTAGAGAGCTCGGGCGTAGATCAGTAGGAGGGAAAGAACTTCGCGCGCACCCTATATTTCGAACCTTAAGGGTTTGCCGGAACCCCAGGTCCGACAGCAGATGAAAAATGGTTCGAAATTATGACCGGACAGACGTGATGTCATATTATAAAAAGCTCTCAGCAGATTAGACTCGTGTAAAAATATATTCTCTCTACGATTATGTATGGTGTGTGTGACAGGTCCGGATACTATCATCGCATCCGAAGACTATCTTGAAGTTCGGATAGAAGGGAACCCACCTTGCAATGCTGAAGACAATCTATGCGCCGGACTCCTCGTCATTGAAGCCAGGTTCAGGGGCTACTGAGGGAGTCCTGGACTAAGGGGTCCTCGGGCGTCCGACCTGCTATCCATGGGCCGGACTGATGGGCTGTGAAGACATGAAGGCCGAAGACTGTAGCCGTGTCCGGATTGGACTCTCCTTGAGGTGGAAGGCAAGCTTGGCGACCGACTATGAAGATTCCTTCTTATGTAACCGACTCTATGTAAACCCTAGATTCCCCCCGGTGTCTATATAAACGGGAGGGGCTAGTGTGGAGAGGATATATTCATTACCATAGTCATATAGGCTAGGCTTCTAGGGTTTAGCCATTACGATCTTGTGGTAGATCAACTCTTGTAACACTCATATTCATCAAGATCAATCAAGCAGGACGTAGGGTATTACCTCCATAGAGAGGGCCTGAACCTAGGTAAACATCGTGTCCCCGTCTCCTGTTACCATCGATCCTAGACGCATAGTTCGGGACCCCCTACGCGAGATCCGCCGGTTTTGACACCGACATTGGTGCTTTCATTGGGAGTTCCACTGTGCCATCAATGAAAGGTTCGATGGCCCCTCCAATCGCCTATAGCGACGCTGTCCAAGGAGAAACCTTCCTCCCTGGACAGGTTTTCGTGTTTGGTGGCTTCATACTGCGCGCCAACTCGCTTGGCCATCTGGAGCAGATCGATAGCTACGCCTGTGGCCATCAGGTCAGATTTGGAAGCTTGAACTACGTCGCGGATATTCGTGGAGACTTGATCTTCAATGGATTTGAGACCTCCGCGATCGCTCCCCCTCGGTCCGATGAACATGACTTAAATCTGTCATCAGATCACATCCAGGAGATGGTCCCTGTTGCTGCAATGGCCTTAGAACCGGAGCAGATCGTGCCATCCGAGGCCACAGAGTCAACGGCATTGGAGCCGCACACAGACTCGGCAGCCCGCAATATTTGCGTCAGTGGAACTCCGGACTCGTCTCCGGCTATAAGTCCCAGACCGGGTACGCTTGCGGACACCGAGCTGGATCGGTTATCGATTTTCGAATTTAGGGCCGCAGACATCTTTCAGCACTCACCTTTGGGAGATGTGCTAAACTCTTTAAAGAACTTGTCCTTGGAGAAGGACTTACAGCCGAACTATGTTCGGTTCAAGCCAGAGGCTGACGATGGGAAATTCCGCTTCCCACCCACCACCCACTTCATTGCCACTATCGATGACTTAACTGAGGTGCTTGATTACGGCTCCGAAGACATCGACGGTATGGACGATGATGCCGACCAGGAGCAAGGCCAAAACCCGCCACTTACTGGACGTTGGACGGCCACCTCTTCGTATGATGTGTACATGGTCAACACACCTAAAAAAGCTAGCGGCGATGACAAAGGAGATCCAGTTGCGAATAAACCTTCTGAGACACAGTCCAAGCGCCGGCGCCCTATACGCCGCTCTAAGCCTCACCGCTCAAAAGATGACGACTCTGGCACCGAAGAAAATAGTACTCAGGCGACACCGAAAACAATGAAGATCCTGTCGGGGCTGCATCCGAACAGGAGGAACAAGACAACAGGCAAGATAACCCTGATAAACAGGCCATGCCCAATGATCCAGATGATGATAGTTATCGTCCAGTCTCCGAGGATGATGAGAGCCTCGGCAATGAGGACTTCATCGTGCCTGAGGCACCCCTCGAGTAGGAGCTCTTCAAGCGCCAGCTAATAGCCACTACAAGAAACCTGAAGAAGAAGAAGCAACAACTCCAAGCTGATCAAGACCTGCTCATTGACAGGTGGACTGATGTCCTGGCAGCCGAAGAATACGGCCTCGAGCGCCCAGCCAAGAATTACCCAAAGCACAGACTGCTACCTCAGTTTGATGAGGAAGCACCAGATCCCATACCTCCCTCACGCAATGCGGAACGACCACCACGTGGTCGGGATAGTGCGGCGGAACAACCACCCCGCGGTCGGGATAAAACGGCAACTCAGTCCGAACAACAGCCCGCCCCACCACCTCACAAAAACAGGGACAGAACAGCTCGGGACCATACATACGACCTTCGACAGGATTTGGACAGTAGAGCAGGACACACCAGATCAATCTACGGAACACGAGGACGCTTCTCGACTCGAGAAGACGGCTACCTATTCGGACGTGAAAAACCTAGTCACACCCGGGCCGATAACCGCAGGCGGACTTCATCGGAGGTGCACCGCGACGCGGCCCGATATACAGGCGTCGCACACCCTCTCTGCTCCATAGATGAGGTGCTGGATCACGAATTCCCCGAGGGGTTCAAGGCCATCAATATTGAATCATACGACGGAACAACCGATCTCGTAGTATGGATTGAGGACTTTATTCTCGACATCCACATGGCCCGTGGAGACGACCTCCATGCCATCAAATACCGCCCACTAAAACTCAAAGGGCCAGATCGACACTGGCTAAATAGCCTGCCCGAGAATTCCATCGGCAGCTGGGAGGACTTGGAAGAGGCCTTCCTTGACAACTTCCAAGGTACATATGTCCGGCCACCCGATGCCGATGACTTAAGCCACATAGTTCAACAACCTGGAGAATTAGCCAGAAAATTCTGGACTAGGTTCCTAACCAAAAAGAACCAGATCATTGATTGTCCGGATGCCAAAGCCCTAGCGGCCTTTAAACACAACATCCGTGACGAATGGCTAGCACGCCACCTTGGCCAAGAAAAGTCGAAGTCCATGGCAGCCCTTACGGCACTCATGACCCGCTTTTGCGCGGGTGAGGACAGCTGGCTAGCTCGTAGCAAAAACACAGCCAACAAGACAGGCCCCTACGAGGCCAAGAACAGCTCCGGCAAGCTCCAGCGCAATAGACACAAACGTCAAAGCAATGGCGACAACACCAATGACACCACTGTTAACGCCGGATTCAGCGGCCCCAAGACCGGCCAGCGAAAGAAGCCCTACAAAAGGATTAGTGAGGGACAATCCATCCTGGATCGCATACTCTATCGTTCGTGCCAAATACATGGTACCCCAAATAAAAAAGCCAATCACACCAATAGAGATTGTTGGGTTTTCAAATAGGCTGGCAAGTTAAATGCTGAAAACAAAGAAAAGGGATCACAAAGCGAGGACGAGGACGAAGAGCCCTGGCAGCCGAACACTGGGGCAGAAGAAATTTCCCCCTGAAGTCAAAACGGTGAACATGATATACGCTACACACATCACCAAAAGGGAGCGCAAGCGAGCACTCCGGGACGTCTATGCGGTAGAGCTAGTCGCCCCAAAATTCAATCCATGGCCGTCATTCCCGATCACCTTCGATCGTCGAGATCACCCAACTAGCATCCGCCATGGCGGTTCGGCCGCACTGGTCCTCGACCCAATCATTGACGGATTTCTCCTAACACGAGTCCTGATGGACGGTGGAAGCAACCGTAACCTGCTCTATCAGGATACAGTGTGGAAGATGGGCATTAATCCCTCACGAGTCAGACCCACAAGGACTACTTTTAAAGGAGTCATACCAGGCATAGAGGCCTCTTGTACGGGCTCAATCACGCTGGAGGTGGTCTTCGGTTCTCCGGACAACTTCTGAAGCGAAGAGTTAATCTTCGATATCGTCCCCTTCCGTAGTAGCTACCACGCACTGCTCGGACGAACCGCGTTTGCTAGATTCAACGCAGTCCCACACTATGCTTATCTCAAGCTCAAGATGCTCGGTCCACACGGCGTCATAACAGTCAATGGCAACACTGAACGCTCCCTCTGAACAGAAAAACACACAGCCTCCCTTGCAGCAGAGGTACAGAGTGGCCTTCTCAAGTAGAACCGTAATCCGGCTACCGAGCCCCTGGACATCACTAAGAGGGTCCGGACCGCATCGCAACAGGACAACATGGCTCGTCAAGAGCTTGATTAGCAACTCGGCCTCCGTCCTAGTCCCGATGAGGTAGTGGCATTTGTACCACGCGTACATAAGTACGCACTCAAAATTCCATGGGCATTGACGGAGGCACAAGCTAGCCCGGGATCTACAGTTCGGCTAGACCGCTCCCGGACACACATATAACTTCACTATTTCCTTTTCCTTTTTTTCTCAGGGTTCTCTTATGTGGGCCTCCTTCGACGGCCTGATTAATGGTCCTGTCAAAGGATAAACACACCGGATTGACACGGAGTACATGCGTACATGGGAAGCCCTAGAGGCTAACTCAGCGATTACTCTATCCGTTTTCAGGACCCACACGCAGCTCACCTTCAGTTGTGGCATGGCAAATAGCCGGTTGCTTATTGCACTATTTTGTACCAATGTGCTTGGACGCATTAACCCAACTATAATGGAAACAGTTCATGATCCAAGTTCAAGGGCCCCAGGTCCTATCTCTGTTCTCCCTCTGCTTTCCTTTAAATTACTTATTTCCTAGCAACCGTACACTCTGGTACGTTTCATATTTGCCAGGGACTCCCCATCGCCTCACGATACGGCAACAAAGTCCGAACACTCCTTAAAGATAAGTTCGGCACCCCGAATTTAGCATTATATGCATTGGCTCCGAATCATGTCTTTGGTTAATAGTTGGGTTGCCCGGCTCCTATGCTTGCTACCCTACATTCCGCTAAATCAGCTAGGGTAGTAAAGGGAGAACTACTACGATTGTGCCCTGGCCTTGACTAGATGAGCGCCTCCATAGAGAAAGCCGAAAACTGTCTGTCATGATACGGCGAGAGCCGGTCAGCTGTTCGAGGGTTACAAATCGTTGGAGATTTTTCCCGCATTATGCAAAAGATCGGCACTTCCCGATCAGATGCTGACAGCACTCTGGTTTGAACTAGGGGCTGCGCCCATGCTTTATTATAAAACTCCTATGGCTAAGTGAGGGTGTTTAAGCCGAATAGTCTGATTGCCTTGTTCGTTGCGCTAAACAACTCCTTCAAGGACCATATAATTGGATCAAGATTGTTTAGATTCCATCCCGAACACCTCCGTACTACCTACATGGGGGTAGAAGCCGACGACTGGCCAACCCTCAGATTACATACAACACGGTCGCACAGGAGGAAACAATTAAAGCATAACAAAATTACATTACAAAACAGGCTTTGTTTTTCATAATACAAGGTAAAGGCAACATGAATACATTTATTCGAATACAATGTCCTGCGAACATTGTGCTGCCGCAAGGCGAGACCCCTCCAGGACATTCGCAAAATACCATTCGGGTGTGCGGTGCTCCTTGCCCTCCAGTGGCCCTCTGGTCACCTCGACGGCGTCCATCTTCGCCCACCACATCTTGCAACGGGCGAAGGCCATGTGTGCACCTTCAATACAGGCCGAGCACTTGACGACGTCCAGCCGAGTACACACGTTCACCATCCGCCTCACGAGTCCGAAGTAGCTTCTTGGCATAGCTTCGGCTGGCCATAGCCGGATTATCAAATCATTCATGGCTAGTTCGGCCACCCTATGCAGCTCCACCGGTTGTTTCAGCTGATCGGTGAAGGACACGGGATGCTCTGGCACCGCATACTGCGACCAGAATAGCTTCTTCATAGAACCCCCTCCTTCGTCTCGGTAGAACTCCGCGGCGTCTGATACGCTGCATGGTAAATCCGCAAATGCTCCCGGGGAACTCCGAACCAGGTTAGTAAAAGGTACTGCTTCTCCGCATACTTGCTTTACATCTTAAATGCCTTACCCGCCGTGATCTTCTTGGCCTCCTGGATCTCCTGGAGGGCGGCCTAGGCCTCATTCCATGCAGTCTCCGTGCAGTGATGAGCCTTGGCGAGTTCGGCCCCTTTAACCGACGCATCATGCTCCAAGGCCTCGAATTTTTTTCACCGCATCCTGGAGCTCCTGCTAGACTTCTTTGACCCGGGCCTTGAGCTTCTTACGGGCGGCTTGCTGTTGGATAGCCTTCTCCTCGGCCTCGCCCAGGGCCTTCTTTAGGGCCTTGAACTCAGTTGCGGCTCCTGCACATATTACGACACCGCGGTCAATATACAACGCCTACTCCTTTCGAACACACAGCAAGTCGTCACTCACCTTGCTCCTCCTGGAGCCGAATCCTAACCTCGCCGAGCTCGTTCTTGATCTGCTCCAACCTCTGCCTCAGTTCAGAGACTTTGGCAACATGCAAGGTTGCGGCCAACAGCGACGCCTGCTTATCCATCCATATTATGTTAGTCTCCTATAACAAAAGATTGATCCTTTGTCCGGTTCTTCTTGCCGAACACCGGACAGTGTCTCAGGGGCAACTATCTGCACAGTGTCAATAGGCTGCTGCAGGCTTCATTCATACCACTCTTGGCGCACTGAATCTTCTTGATCACCACACTCATAAGGACACGGTGCTCGTCCACGACGGAGGCGCCTCGAAGCGCCTCCATCAAGTTATCCGGCGCCCCTGGATGGACAGGGGCCACCGGTGGAGGCGGCGCACCCCCTCCTTCAAAGGGGGCTTCTCGCCCAACTCTAGAGCCATATGGGTCTCCGGAATCGTATTTGACTAAGGGCCGAACTGGATGCGGCCCTCTTCATCAGTCTCCATGGGGATCGGCTCCCCCATGTGTCCAGCAGTGGAGGTCTCGCCTTATGGCGCCTCCCGGACGGCGTCCTGGGCTCCTCCTCGGTTCGGAGCGGTCCTCTGGGATAACACTTCGGTGTCATCCCTGACCCCGGGGGAATAAGAAGGCGGTGGCGACATGCTCGCCATCTCCGACGGAGCCAACGAACCTCCAGATGAGGGTCGCTGGATAAGGTCGCAGGCCAGACTGCAATAGTACAATTAACTATGTCAAGATAATGAAGAGAAAGGGCCAGATGCGCGCATGAGCGAGCCATGTCACTTACGATGCGGCCTGGGGCTTTGCGGGGGCGTCGTTCCGGGCTGCTGTCAACGTCCCATGCGGTGTTGACTGCTGGGATGCCCTTCCCCTTCTTGGGTGTCTCGGCCTCCGGATGCGCCGAAGCCTCCCTCTTATTCTTCCTCTCCTCAAGGGGAGGGTTGTTTTCCTCCTCCTCCTCCTCTTCCTCGCCATTGTCCTCAGGGACAGAGGAATGAGCTTCGTTGTCTTCGGACGTCACGTCCGAAGTGCCCTTGCGACGGGGGCCATTCTTGGCCCCCTTAGCCTTCTTCTTGGCCTTCTTCTCCGGCGCCTTATAAGGCGTCGGCACCAGCATCTTCGCTGGACACGGGATGAACGGTTCTTCAGGCAGCTAAGCCAGACACTGGATCTGCTTCACCCTCTCCATCCAGTCCTAAAAAAACAACAATAAAAGCTCAGGCATCATCCTTGAAACAAACAAGTGGATAATGCATCAAAAAGGACATACCTCGCTAGCGAGGTGTTTAGCGTTGTGTCCGCGATCTGAATCTGCGGCCGGTGGTTTCTCGTTGCCCTTAAAGAGCAACTTCCATGCACCTTTGTGAGTAGTCTCTAAGAGCCTTACCAAGGTCTGGTGTTTCTTCGGGTTGAACTCCCACAGAGGGTAGCTTCGGCGCTGGCACGGAAGGATCCGGCGAACTAGCATCACCTAGATCACATCAACGATCTTGACGTTCTTGGTTACCATGCTTTGAACGCACGTATGCAACGCTATCAGGTCATCAGGTGAACACCAGTCCGGACTCTTCTTGACCCAGGAGGTGAGTCGCATGGGAGCACCAGAGCGGAATTCGGCAGCTGCGGCCTAGGTGGTCCCGCGAGGTTCTGTGATGTAGAGCCACTGCTTCTGCCACTCCTTTACCATGTCCACAAAAGTACCTTTGGGCCAGGAGACGTTGGACAGCCTACTCACCATGGCTCTCTGCACTCCGCGTGCTGGCCATCCACCACCTTCGGCCTCATGTTAAAGACTTTGAGCCACAACCCGGAGTGGGGTTGGATGCGGAGGAAGGCCTCACACACGATGATAAACGCCAAGATGTTGAGAAAGGAATTCTGGGACAGATCATGGAAATCTATCCCATAATAATACATCAGCCCGCGGACGAAAGGGTGGAGTGGAAATCCTAGCCCGCGGAAGAAATGGGGGATGAACACTACCCTCTCGTGGGCTTCGGTATGGGGACAACTTGTCCCTCAGTCGGCAGGCAGTGAGTGATCTCCTTCGCCAAGTATCCGGCCGCCCGAAGCTGAGTAATGTCCTCCTCCTTGACGGAGGAGGCCATCCACTTGTCTTGACCTCTGGATCCAGAGATGGTTGCTTGAGTGGAAAGGAGATGAGAACTTGGGCGCTGGAGCTCGAGATTGGAAAGGCGGAGACAAATAGAGGGCGTGAGAGAGGAAGAGGGAATCCTTATCCCCTTATAAAGGCGACGAATATTAAACGCCTCCTCACTCGCCTTAAGATTCGCCTATTCCCAGGGGCTGTATAAACAGCACAGTTGGGTTACCCATGCCTGCGTTGATGAGAATCCTGTGATATGGGGACACGATCTCTGCTTCGACAAGATGTGCCAATGGCAACCGCATCTCGAAACGTGGAGCGACAAACAAAAACGGTTCAAAATTATGACCGGACAAACGTCAGGTCATCAGCAGATTAGACTCGTGTAAAAATATATTCTCTGTGTGGTTATGTATGGTGTGTGTGACAAGTCCGGATACTATCATTGCATCCGAAGACAATCTGCGCGCCGGACTCCTCATCATTGAAGCCAGGTTCAGGGGCTACTGAGGAAGTCCTGGACTAAGGGGTCCTCGGGCGTCTGGCCTGTTATCCATGGGCCGGACTGATGGGCTGTGAAGACATGAAGGCCGATGAATGTACCTCTATCCGGATTGGACTCTCCTTAGCGTGGAAGGCAAGCTTGGCGACCGACTATGAAGATTCCTTCTTATGTAACCGACTCTATGTAACCCTAGATCCCCCCGGTGCCTATATAAACCGGAGGGGCTAGTCCAGAAAGGATATATTCATTACCATAGTCATACAGGCTAGGCTTCTAGGGTTTAGCCATTACGATCTCATGTTACCATCGTTCCTAGATGCACAACTCGGGACCCCCTACCCGAGATCTGCTGGTTTTGACACCGACATTGGTGCTTTCATTGAGAGTTCCACTGTGCCGTCAATGAAAGGTTCGATGGCCCCTTCAATAGTCTATAGTGACGCTATCCAAGGAGAAACCTTCCTCCCCGACAGATTTTCGTGTTCGGCGACTTTGTACTGTAGGCCAACTCACTTGGCCATCTGGAGCAGATTGATAGCTACACCCCTAGCCACCAGGTCAGATTCGGAAGCTTGAACTACGTCGCGGATATCCGTGGAGACTTGATCTTCAATCGATTTGAGACCGCAACAATCGCTCCCCCTCGCCCCGATGAACATGACTTAAAATCTGTCATCGGATCACATCTAGGAGATGGTCCCTGTTGCTGCAATGGCCTTAGAACCAGAGTAGATCGTACCATCCCGGGCCACCAAATCCGTGGCATTGATGCCGCACACGGACTCGGCACCTTCAATGCGTCAATGGAACTCCGGACTCGTCTCCGGCTATAAGTTCCTGACCGGGTATGCCTACGGACACCGAGCTGGATCAGTTATCGATTTTAGAATTTAGCGCCGCAGACTTCTTCCACCACTCACCTTTGGGTGATGTGCTAAACTCTTTAAAGAACTTGTCCTTGGAGAAGGAATCACAGCCGAACTATGTTCAGTTTGAACCAGAGGCTAATGATGGGGAATTTCGCTTCCCACCTGCCACCCACTTCATAGCGACTGTCGATGACTTAACCGATGTGCTTGATTACAACTCCGAAGACATCGACAGTATGGAAGACGATGTCGACAAGGAGCAAGGCCAAGACCCGCCATTTACTGGATGTTGGATGGCCACCTCTTCGTACGATGTGTACATGGTTGACACACCTAACAAAGCTAGCGACGATGACAAATAAGATCCAGTTGCGAATAAACCTTCTGAGACACAGTCCAAGCACCGCGCCCTAAACGCTGCTCTAAGCCTCGTCCCTCAAAATATGGCAACACTGGCACCAGAGAAAATAATACTCCGGACGACGCCAAAAACAATGAAGATCCTATCGGGGCTGCATCCAAACAGGAGGAACAAGACAACATGCAAGATAACCCTGATAAACAGGCCATGCCCAATGACCCAGATGATGATAGTCATCGTCCAGACTCCGAGGATGATGAGAACCTCAACAATGAGGACTTCATCGTGCCTGAGGCACCCCTCTAGCAGGAGCGCTTCAAGTGCCAGCTAATAGCCACTACAAGAAGCCTGAAGAAGAAGAAGCAGTAGCTCCAAGCTAATCAAGACCTGTTCATTGACAGGTGGACTGATGTCCTGGCAACCGAAGAACACGGCCTCGAGCGCCAAGTCAAGAGTTACCCAAAGTGCAGATTGCTACCTCAGTTCAATGAGGAGGCACCAGATCCCATACCTCCCTCACGCAATGCAGACCGACCACCCCGTGGTCGGGATAGTGCGGCAACTCAGGCCGAACAACAGCCCGCCCCACCACCTCGCAAAAATAGAGACAATAGCTCGGGACCATACATACGACCTTCGGCAGGATCTGGACAGTAGAGCAGGACACACCAGATCAATCTACGGATCGCGAGGACGCTTCCTGGCTCG
Source organism: Triticum dicoccoides (assembly GCF_002162155.2). Lineage (NCBI taxonomy): Eukaryota > Viridiplantae > Streptophyta > Magnoliopsida > Poales > Poaceae > Triticum > Triticum dicoccoides. The sequence goes on from NC_041384.1 coordinate 421,013,732, forward strand.
GGATGATAGCTACCTATTTGGACGTGACAAACTTAGTCACACCCGAGCTGATAACCATAGACGGACTTCATCAGAGGTGCGCCGTGACGCAGCCCGATATAGAGGCGCCGCACACCCTCTCTGCTTCACAGATGAGGTGATGGATAACGAATTCCCCGAGGGGTTCAAGCACGTCAGTATTGAATCATACGACGGAACAACCGATCCTGCAGTATGGATTGAGGACTTTATTCTCCACATCCACATGGCACGTGGAGATGACCTCCACGCCATCAAATCCCTCCCACTAAAGCTCAAAGGGCCAGCTCGACACTGGCTAAATAGCCTGCCCGAAAATTCCATTGGCAGTTGGGAGGACTTGGAAGAGGCCTTTCTTGAAAACTTCCAAGGTACATATGTCCGGCCACCCGATGTCGATGACTTATGCCACATAGTTCAACAACCTGGAGAATCAGCCAGAAAATTCTGGACTAGGTTCCTAACCAAAAAGAACTAGATCATTGACTGTCCGGATGCCGAAGCCCTAGCGGCCTTTAAGCATAGCATCCGTGACGAATGGCTCGCCCGCCACCTCGGCCAAGAAAAGCCGAGGTCCACGGCAGCCCTCACGGCACTTATGACCCACTTTTGCGCGGGAGAGGATAGTTGACTGGCTTGCAGTACAAACACAGCCAATGAAGCAGGCCCCTCCGACGCCAAAAACAACACCAGCAAGCTCCGGTGCCACAGACACAAATGCCGAAGCAATGGCAATAACACCGATGACACTGCAGTTCACGCCGGATTCAGTGGCTCCAAGTCCGGCCAGCAAAAGAAGCCCTATAAAAGGAACAGCGGAGGACCATCCAGCTTGGACCGCATACTCGATCGTCCGTGCCAGACACATGGAACCCCAGACAAACTGGCCAACCATACTAACAAAGATTGCCGGGTCTTTAACCAAGCCAGCAAGGTAAATAGCGGAAACAAGGAAGAGGAATCGCAAAGCGAGGACGAAGACGAGGAGCCCCGGCAGCCGAACAGTAGGGGGCAGAAGAAATTCCCGCCTCAAGTCAAAATGGTGAACATGGAATATGCTACACACATCCCCCAAAGGGAGCGCAAGAGTGCACTCAGGGACGTTTATGCGGTAGAGCAAGTCTCCCCAAAATTCAACCCATGGTCGTCGTTCCCGATCACCTTTGATCGTCGTGATCATCCAACTAGCATCCGTCATGGCGGTTCGGCCGCATTGCTACTCGACCCAATCATCGACGATTTTCACATGACATGAGTCCTAATGGACGGTGGTAACAGCCTCAACCTGCTCTATCAAGATACAGTACACAAAATGGGCATTAATCCCTCACAAATCAAGCCCACGATAAACTACCTTTAAAGGAGTTATACCGGGCGTAGAGGCCCGTTGTACGGGCTCGATCACGCTAGAGGTGGTCTTCGGTTCCCCGGATAACTTTCGAAGCGAAGAGCTAATCTCTGATATCGTCCCCTTCCACAGCAGCTACCATGCACTGCTCGGACGAACCACGTTTGCTAGATTCAACATGGTGCCACTTTATGCTTATCTCAAGCTCAAGATGCCCGGTCCACGCGGTGTCATTACAGTAAATGGAAACATGGAACGTTCCCTCCGTACAGAGGAGCATACCACAGCCCTAGCAGCAGAAGTACAGAGCGGCCTTCTCGAGCGGCACCATAATCCGGCCACCGAGCCCCCAGACATCGTTAAGAAGGTCCGGACTATACTGCAACAGGGCAGCTCGGTTCGTCAAGAGCTGAATTAGTAAATTCGGCCTCCGTCCAAGCCCCGATGAGGAAATGGCATCCGTACCGCGCATACATAACTACGCACTCAAAACCCCATGGATACTGACAGAGGCATAACTCGCTCGAGATCCACAGTGCGGCTTGACCGACCCTGGGATTCGCACACCTTTATTTATTCTTTGTCTTACGGGTTTTTTGTCTTTTCGAGGACTATGCGGACGACCCGTTTGCAGAACACACCAAGGAGGCAAGGATCTCTGGCATACAAAGGAATCCCCAGGTGGTCTCTATTAAATGATTGACATACTTGTTATACATACCCGCACGCATCTCGCCCTTGGTTGCGGCATGTTAAATAGCTTTACTTGCTTATCGCATTACCTGCACAAAGTACGCCTCGACGTACTAATTACATCACAATGGTGAATAAATGGTGGCGTCAGCTTATTACTTAATTTTCCTGTTTCCTCACCTTTGTATATATTACTTATTGCACATGTACACCATGGTACGTATTACTGCGCCAGGGGCTTCATTACACCCCGCATTATGACAATAAAAGTCCAAACACTTTTCAAGTATAGTTCGGCACCCCGAACTTATAGCATTATATGCATCGGCTCCGAATCATGTCTTTGGTCAATAGTTGGGTTGCTCGGCTCCTGTGCTTACTACCTTACGTTCGGCTATATCGGCTAAGGTAGTAAAGGGAGAACTACTGCGATTGTGTCCCGGTTCTTCCGGACGAGCACCTCAGTAGAGAAAGCCGAAAACTGATTGTCATGATGCGGCGAGAGCTGGTTAGCTGTTCGAAAGGTTCCAAATTGTTAGAGATTTTTTCCGCTTCTTGCGAAGAATCGGTTCATCCGATTAGGCGTGTATAACGCCCCTAGTTCGGCCTTCTGAATACCAGGGGCTTCGCCAACTTTCTTAATTGTCAAACTCCTATGGCTAAGTGAGGGCAGTAAAGGCCGCAAAGTCTGATTGCCTTGTTCATTGAGCTAAACACCTCCTTTAAGGACCGGAACATGCAGTAAAGAGTGTTTAGATTTATCCCAAACACCCCCGTAGTATCTACATGGGGGCAGAAGCCGACAACTGGTTAACCCTCAAATTTCATAAACGGTCGCACAAGAGGTAAAATGTAAATCACAAGCATTATAATACATAACATCATTGTGCCATATTACAGGACATGATAATACAAATGTTCTCATGGGAATATGACATCCTTCGAACATTTATCCGCCACAAGGCGGGACCCCTTCAGGACGCCATCAAAATAGAGCTCGGGTCGATGATGCTCCTTGCCCTCCGGCGGCCCCTCGGTCATCAGCTTCTTGGCATCCAGCTTTGCCCAATGCATCTTGACGCGGGCAAAGGCCATATGCGCGCCTTCAATACAGACCAACCGCTTCACGGCTTCGAGCCGTGGACAGGCACTTACAAGCCGCTTAACAAGTCCGAAGTAGCTGCTAGGTATAGGCTTGGCATGCCACAGTCGGACTATCAGGTCCTTTATGGCTAGCTCTGCCGACCTGTGCAGCTCGACCAACTGCTTTAGCTGGTCGCTGAAGGGAAACGGATGTTCGGGTCCAAGATATTGGGACCAGAATAGCTTCTCCGTAGACATCCCTTCTTCGGCTCTATAATGCTCGGCAACATCTGATATACTGCACGGCAGATGCATAAACGCCCCTGGAAAACCCAAATTCAGATAAGTACAAGGAATGTTTCTTCTACATACTTGCTTTGCATGGTGAAAGAATTACCCGCCACAATCTCCTCGGCCACCTGGATTTCCTGGAGGGCGTTCTGGGCTTCGGCTCGTGCATCCTGTGCGATCTGGCGGGCCTTCACCAGTTCGGACTCTTGCGCCTTACAATCGCGTCCAAGGACTCAAATCTCTCGAAGCGCCCTGGAGCTGTTGCTGTGCCTCGCCCACCTGGGCCTCGTGCTTCTCGCGCGCGGCGCGTTCCTTGGCCGCTTTGTCCTCGGCCTCTGCTAATGCCTTCTTGAGGGCTGCCACCTCAGTCGTGGCCCCTAATAAAGTTTACGACACCTCAGTCTGGACAGACTATTCATTTTTTCTTAAAACGTACCCATAGGTTACTGCATGCCTTGGCTATCCTCCAGTTGCTCCTTCACGAGGCCGAGCTCTTCCTCGGCCCGCTCCAGTTTCCGCTTCAGTCTGAAGACCTCCGTAGCATGAGCGGTGGCAGCCGGCAGCGATACCTGCTTATTCACACAGACGACTTATGTTAGACTCCTGCGATATTTCTTCTTGATCCCCTGTTCGGCTTTTTCTTTCTAAACACCAAACAAAGCATCAGGGGCTATTGTCTACACTGTGATATTCTTCCTACAAACGCATTACTTACCTCAAAACTCGATAGAAGGCTAGTGCGGGCTTCGGTCAGTCCATTTTTTACGAACTAGACCTTCTCTATTACCGTGCCCATAAGGGCGCAGTGTTCATCCACAATAGAGGCGTCTCGTAGCGCCTCCCACAGTCTATCCGATGCCTCTTGTTGGATAGAGGTCACCGGCGGAACAGGCACATTCCCTCCTTTTGGGGAATGTCGTCCACTGGACTCTGGAGCCGCATAGATCTTCGGAATGGTATCCGGCTCAGGTCCGAAGGGAACTCGGCCCCCGTCACAAGTCCCCATAGGGCCTTTTTCCCCCGTGTGTCTGGCGACTAAGGAGTCGTCTTGGGCGCCACCCCGACGATCTCCGGAAGCCACCCCGGTCGGGGAAGGTCTTTTGCGACACCACCTTGTCGTCACCCTTGGGAGAGACGGAATGAGCTGGTGGCGGAGACATGCTAGCCATCTCCTTTGAGTCTAGCGACTCCTCTGTCGAGGATCGCGGGGAGCCATCGTGTGCTAGACTGCAATAACAAGGTTTAAGGTATATCAATATTAGAAACCGGGAAGGCCAGACGTTTTTGGATTCTGGTACTTACGAGGCGGCCTGAGGCTTGGTCCGGCGAGGTCGCTTCGGACTGCTATCAACATCCCACATAGAGTTATCTGCGAGGGAGCCTCTAACCCTCTTAGGCGCTTTCGCCTCCGGATTTGTGGAGGCCGCTCTCTTCTTCCTCCCCACTTCAGGTGGAAAGTCGCTTTCTTCTTCCTCTTCATCGTCATCGTCAGCGGACGAAGAGGAAGTCTCATCTCCGGACATTACGTCCGGAGAGCCTTTTTGGCGAGGGCCCTTCTTGGCCCCTTTGGCCGCTTTCTTGGCCATCTTCTCTGGCCCTCATAAGGTGTTGGAAAAAGCATTTTCGTTAGTAATGGAAATTCTTGGTCTTCAGGCAGCGGAGCCGGGTAGTTAATCCCCTCAGCTATCTTGATCCAGGCCTGAAAACACGGGTAGAAAAGCTTAGGCTTTTTCTCAAAATATGCTAGTAAAGGGTATGCCTTGAAAACATTAAAAGAACTTTCTGGGTTAGCCTGGCATTTTAAGCTAAGCCCGCGATCTTCGGTCATGGGCGGTGGTGTCTCGCCGGCCTTGAAGAGAACTTTCTAGATTTCTTCGTGCATCATGCCGAAGAGCTCTAGTAGCGTCTGGTGCTTGGCCGGATCGTACTCCCACAGACAGCAAGTCCGGCGTTGGCATGGAAGGACCCGACGAATGAGCATGTCCTGGAACATGTTGACGAGCTTGATCTTCCTATCTATCATGTTCTCGACGCACGTCTGGAGCCCAGTTAGCTCGTCTGAGGGACCCGAGGTTAGGCCCCTCTCTTGCCAGGAGGTGAGCCACATCAGGATTCCGGATCAGAATTCGGGGGCGCCACCCAGTTGGCGTCACGTGGCTCGGTGATATAGAACCACCCCGATTGCCACTCTTTCACCGTCTCAGCAAATGAGCCTTCGAGCCAGGTAACGTTGGGCATCTTGCCCACCATGGTGCCTCCGCACTCTACTTGCTGGCCTCTCACCACCTTTGGCTTCACATTGAAGGTCTTCAGCCATAGGCCAAAATGAGGTGGGATGCGAAGAAAGGCCTTGCATATGACAATGAATGCCGTGATGTTGAGGATGAAGTAGGGATGATCTGTCCCTTGGATGGGAGTCGGTGAACGATATCCTTGGCCAGATATCCGGCCTCCTGGAGCGCCTTGATATCCCTCTTCTTGACGGAGGAGGCAAGCCACTTACCCCCAGCTCCGGATCCGGACATCTTTGGAGTGCTTTCTCGGACGAGGGAGAAGCTAAAAGCTTGGGCGCTGGAGCTCAGGGACAGAAGGACCGAGGAGGACCCGAGGTGTGGGTGAAGAAAGGGAATCCTTATCCCCTTATAAAGGCCATGAATATCAAGCGTCTGCCCACTCGCCTTAAACTCGCCTATTCCCAAGGGCCGTGCAAACATCGCAATTGGGTCGCCCATGCCCGTATTGATGAGAATCCCATAATAAGGGGACACGATCTCTGCTTCGACAAGATGTGCCAATGGCAACTGCATCTCGAAACGTGGAGCGGCAGACGCAAAACAGTTGGAAATTATGACCGGACAGACGTGATGTCATATTATAAAAAGTTGTCAGCAGATTAGACTCATGTAAAAATATATTCTCTCTACGGTTATGTTTGGTGTGTGTGACAGGTCCGGATACTATCATCGCATCCGAAGACTATCTTGAAGTTCGAATAGAAGGGGACCCGCCTTGCAATGCCGAAGACAATCTGTGCTCCAGACTCCTCGTCATTGAAGCCAGATTCAGGGGCTACTAAGGGAGTCCTGGACTAAGGGGTCCTCGGGCGTCCGGCCTATTATCCATGGGCCGGACTGATGGGCTGTGAAGACATGAAGGCCGAAGACTCTACCTGTGTCCGGATTGGACTCTCCTTGGTGTGGAAGGCAAGCTTGGCGACCGACTATGAAGATTCCTTCTTATGTAACCGACTCTATGTAACCCTAGATCCCCCCGGCTTCTATATAAACCAAAGGGGTTAGTCCGGAAAGGATATATATTCATTACCATAGTCATACAGGCTAGGCTCCTAGGGTTTAGCCATTACGATCTCGTGGTAGATCAACTCTTGTAACACTCATATTCATCAAGATTAATGAAGCAGGACGTAGGGTATTACCTCCATAGAGAGGGCCCGAACCTAGGTAAACATCGTGTCCCCCGCCTCCTGTTACCATCGATCCTAGACACAGAGTTAGGGACCCCCTACCCGAGATCCACCGATTTTGACACCGACAGATACTGTACATGGAGAGGCTGACAGCAGGGTCGATGGCAGCCGCAAGGAAGTGCCTCCTTATTACACGGAAAATGATTCCCCCTGACTGCTTGGACCCACCGGACGGGCCAACGTATTTCACGAAAAAACGTTCCCCCCGCTGTCAGCTCGGACCCACCGGAGCTGCCTCCTTATTACGCACAAAAAATGAATACTCCCCCTGCTAGTTGGGACCCACCTTGGGGCAGGCTGACTTGTGGGCCTACTAAGTTGATGGGGATGGAGTGCTTTGTCAACTTAGTCAATATGAACGATTCTACCTCCAGTGACCGTATGATGTCCATCCAAAGGCCGTAGTGCTTCTTCAACCTCTGGTCTTCTTGCTCCAGCCGCCCAAAGTAGCGCCGGTCGTGCCGCATGCTCCTGCCTCCCATGGGCGGCTGTGCTGCCGCAGAGGCCTCACCGCCCCTAGTATTCCCACCGCTGGCCAGGCCCTGCGGCGACGGCAGCCTCACACCGCAGCCGAACCAGTGAACCCTCGTACTCCTCTCCGCACGGGCTTCCATTGCCGCGTCTTCCCTGGCTCCGCATCGTCCCTTTCCTAGGCCGCGCCGTCGTCCACCGCCCTGGTGCTCTCGGCACGGCGTGGTCAACATGGTCAAGGAACAACTTCCATCGGAAGAGTACTGCATGTGGAGAGGCTCATAGCTGGGTCCATGGTGGCCGCAAGGAAGTGCCTCCTTATCACGCGCAGAATAATTATTCCTCCACCTGACAGCAGGGACCCACTGGATGGGAAACTGTATTTCGCGAAAAAACGTTTCCCCCTGACTGTCGGGACCTACCAGCTACATCTTCGCACGCAAGGAAGTGCGTCCAGGCAAAAAAAGAAAATGAGTCGCCCCCCTGAATGCTGGGACCCACCAGCTACATCTTCGCACGCAAGGAAGTGCCTGATAGTCGGGACCCACCTAGTCGAAGCATATGTAGCGCTGTCATTCTGGTCGCGAACGTGTACGTACAGTCGATGTAGAGGCGCGCACGTGTCGTAGTAGAGGCGCACACGTAGCATGTACACGTACGTACAGCGACCAATGTGCAAGAAAGAAAATACGGCCACCTACGTACATATGGGCAGGGTCTCGAATGCCTACTCGCGCATACGTACGGCCAGGGCTCGTGTACATGGCTGGGTCGGAACGGAGAAACTGCGTCGTCGTCGTGTTCATGGGGAGCCAACCGGCTGGGCTGGAACGGAATGCGTCGTCGTGTTAATGGGGAGGGATTGGATGGAACAGCCGATGGAAACGAGGCCTGGTGTACCGCAGAATAGAGGAAACGGCCTTGTGTTCAACCGGCCATGGTCGAAACGGGATCCTGTTCATCGAGAGGGGTCTGGCGTACCGCAAAACGGAGGAAACGGACCTCCTACGGTCGAAACGGGGTCCCGTTGATTGGGAGGGGTGTGGCGTACCGCAAAACGGAGGAAACAGACTTGTTGGAGCGCTATGGTCGAAACGGGGGTCCTGTTCATCGGGAGGGGTGTGGCATACCGCAAAACGGGACTCCACGGGATACTGTTCATCTCCACTGTCGACCCCTTCATCCTCCACGGGCTACTATTCACCCACAGTCGACCTCCTCCAGCCTCCACCTGCGACTGTTCATCCACGGGCTCATGTTCATCCAGCCTCCACCGACTACTGTTCAACCAGCCCTCTCCACGGGCTACTGTTCATCCAGCCCTCCACCATCTACTATTCATCCAACCCTCCACGGGGTGGTCCTGTTCATCCTGCCCTCCATGGGGTCCTGTTCATCCAGCCCCAACCGGCTCGATCGATCAGGGTCCTGTTCATCCAGAGGCAACACCACGGGGTCCTGTTCATCCACCAACACCAGGAACTGTTCATCCAAACACCCCCAACAACGCTCAGTGTTCATCCAGAGGTAGCATCGATCGGCTTCAGTTAGCAGCAGTAGTGAACGAATTGCTCGATCAGGTTCAGTTAACAGCCATCGATCGATCGCTCGGGTTCAGTAACGCGTAACCTACAGTGCAATCGCTCGGGTTCAGTTAGAGCCCAACACCTCGCTCGGGTTTAGTTAGAGCACAACGCCTCGCACCCACGCGCGTGCGTGTACGAGAGAAACGCGCATCGCTCAGCCCCGACCACCCACAGTAACCGGGAACACCCCGATATTTTCCTCGCCCTCGCTATACCACGGTTTTTTCCGTCATGGACGACCCAAAGAATGTCATGCAGCTGCGCCTCTGGCCCGCCCAGGACGAAAAGCCCATTTTCTGTCTTGATTTTTTGTCATAGAAGTAGGACCCCAGCACATCTATGATGATACCGGGTTTTGTCACAATAATCGTCATAGAAGTGTCATAAGTATGACAGATTTTTTTTCTGTTCGACCCAAAATGTCACGGATGTGTCTTTTTTTGTAGTGCATACAATGCTTAGCCGCTTGCGGCAGCCTCACCACTTATCCATTCCATACCCATTAAGCTTTGATAGTCTTGATACCCATGGTAATGGGATTGCTGAGTCCTCGTGGCTCATAGATTACTACAAGAACAGTTGCAGGTACAGGTAGGGCAATGGTCTGACACGAGTGCGATGCTTGCTTTTTTGGAGTTCTCCTTCTTCGATCAAGAGATAGTTTCCGGGTCGGGGAACCTAGGATTAGCAGGGTGGATGTCGTTCATCTTTTTCATTTGATTTCATTCGTAGTCGGATCCTGCTCTTCTGTATGATGATTGCCATGTATTGATGAACTTTTGTGTTGATATTGTAGCGTGTGGCAAGTGTAAGCCTTTATCTCGTATTCTCATCTATTTAGTACATGGTATGTTGTAATGATATCCACCTTGCTATGCACTCGAAATGCGGTTGTGCCCCAATCATGAATACATCACGTGATTGGGATAGAATCGCATCTTGGGTGCTACATCTAGAGAGAGACAGAGACAAATATGATGTCACTGCGAGAGATTCCCTTGAGTGTGTATATGCAAGGGGGAGGGGATAGAGGCATGAGGAGATTTTTTGTGTGGTGTCTGTGTTGGTATGTGTGGGTGTGAGAAGATAACGAGACCTAGGGGAAGAGGGTGTGTCATCGTGTGAGGTCTGGTGGGTTGAGGTGAGGCCCTTGGTTTGGCTCCATCCTGCGCCACATTCCTCGGCCTGTGATGCATTTAGGGAGACCCATGGATGACTAGTCGTACAAGACAAAGATAGCAGAATCATGAAGGACTCTTTGTCCACTGAAAAAGCCGGCTAGGATTGTAACGCTAGGTCCTCGGACTAAGGTAACCCCTTATCTCTGATATTACTATTCATCCAACCTAACTTTAAGGGGCATCCTACAGAATGCTCTGCTAGAATCATAATCGTCGATTAGGAAGAGAGGTGTGAGACAATGCGTGAGAGATAGGCCTAAAGATAATGTGCGGACAGGAGACACATAGCCATGTCTATGTATATAGAAAGGGTCGATGGGGATTGTGCGTGTGTATACTTGTGAGAGGAAGAGTGCTTGCGATAAAGGTTAGTGAAAACAGTCGTGAATGGTTACGAGAGGGAGGGAGGGTTATATCGAGAGCATGTCTGCGAGAAAGACACCTTGGGAGAGTGTGTGTGAGCATGTGTGAGAGACCACCGATGGAGAGTGAAACTACACGTAAAAGACTGATGTACACATTGTTAAAGATATAAATTGTATCCAAATATTAGGATGGGATCACGATATTTGCAATTCGCGTAAGGAACGGTCATTGATCCATCAACATCTAGATTCTATCGAATTTGAGCATGTCTATGTTATTATTCGACATAATTGATCCACATAGTTAGTATTTTGAACTCCGGATAATGCATCGCTTTAGCAATCGAATATAAACGTGAGTATAGTCCATGTTTTTTTGCGAGGTGAGTATAGTTCATGTTGTGTGTGTAAAGCACATTATACATACGAAAGTTACACAATGAACATTATAAATAGCTAGCTATGAACTAGCATACATTTGAATTCAACTTAAGGTGGTTTAAAAAATTTGAATTCAACATGAAGTCCATTCAATTATTTGAATTCGATACCATGGCATTTGTAAATCATACCTAAATTATGGGGGCACCAATGTTTGCTCTGATTTTGTACATAATAGAATATATAGTCGTGTACAAAATTGATTCAAATTTAGCTCCTCCATTCCAAAATAATCGTAGTTATAGGATATTCAAGTGTCAAAATTTTAAAAATAAGCAGATAATTTAACGAGGTTTTCAAACATACAAGGTCAAATTTAACATTGTCTATTTAGGTCAATCCTCAAAGTTCAAGAGTACTCCAAATGTGAATGCTTCTGTTTCAAAATTTTGAACGAAGTGCCAAAAGAGCCTCTATGCGCCCGAAACCGTGTGAGACCAATGTTTGGTAGTAGAAGGAAATTACTTTTCTAAATCCGACCTGTGAAACCTACCGGGCCGACGTCCAAAGGTCTAAACCGGGGTAGGTTTGTAGCTTCATCTAGACGCCACACAACCGCCTCCGAAAAACATTCATACACAATGCCCGTTGTCAGCGTTCTAGGAACGGGGGTTCCCAGACTTGCCTACCGCGGCCCGCGGCATGGCTCGGCAAGCGGCCCTGTACGACCCATCTTCGCCAGCAAACACTCAATACCATCACGAGGGGCCAAGCCACGCGAGGCGGACGACGCAAGACCTCCTCAGGGACTACCTCACCAGGCTGGCTCGCGAGGGGCTGAGACACGTCGCGAGGTTCCTATGACGCAAGCCATGACGACTGGAGCCAGGCGGGCGCCAGCGTGTGCAGTGTCCTCGTTTCCTCTTTGGTGCTAAAGAGGCAAGCGTAGGCGAGGAGTCCCGAGGCATCAGGCAAAGGCTTCCATATCGGTGCAACAAGACCAAGACCAGCATGACAGTAGGACGGAGGTCACCGTGGAGCCCAAGGCGGCGTCACCACCAGAGCCTTTGGCAGGCGAAGACTACTTTTGTCAGGATAACTTGTACTAGTTGTCTCCCTTCGAATTTGGATGTTGTGGGATCCCTTCCCGCTCAATATTTGGGAGGAGGACCAGGACCTCTATATATAGGACTAGCCACCACCATAGAAGGGGGACTGGATCCATTTTCACCAAGAAAACCACATCATCGGACCCAGACCATCCCGAACCACACAAGGTCACCAAGCACAAGAACACCTCACCTCAGGAGGCTGTTCTTCTCTTGTAACTATTCATCCTCAGCCCAAGAGGTAACCCACCACACCACACTAGAGTAGGGTATTACACCGCAAAGGTTGCCCGAACCAGTATAAACTCTTGTGTCTCGTGTTCCTTGGGTTCGTCGAGCTAGGCCGTGAGACTGTGGAGTGTGCGATCAAGAGAGGGGGAGAGATCTTTGTGCGCACCCCAGTGTTCAAACCTCAAGGGTTTAGCGGGAACCCGAAATCCGACATTTGGCGTGCCAGATAGGGGTGCGCTGAAGCCTTCTCCTTCATCAATCCGCGCTTCACCACTCCACCAAGTTCATGGCCGATGCTCGCCGAGCCCGCGCTGAGCGCTAGGCCGCCCTCGCCACCCGCGTCGCTCAGACAACCCCTATCGGTGGGCCTCCCCATCGTTCTCCGTCACCCGCCGCCAACGCCGCCACTGGCCCGGCGGCAAACAAGCAGCAAGCCTCCTCGCTACACCCCTTCGTGCACCGTGACGGCCGCACCGCCACCTCGTCGCTGACTCCGGCTAGCTCATCGTCTCACGCTCGCAGCGACCCCACGGACGCGCAGGCCGCGCTGCTCATGGCACGCGAGCTCCTGCTCTACCGCCCGGTTGACGACCTCTACGAGGACTGGTTGGACCGCATCGCCGAGCTCGTTAGCGCCGCGGGGGGCTCTCCTGCAGCATCCCTCTCGCTGCCTCGCCCGTCCCTGGCTGCGGGCGATGGGGCTCACGGAGCCCTTCCACCTCCTCCGCAACAAGATGGCGCCCTCGCGCCGAGGCGTGCGGCTCATGGAGCACCTTCGCTTCCTCCGCGTCAAGACGGCGTCCTTGCTCCAAGGTGTGCGGTCCCGCGGCGTGATCCACTGCGCCGTGTGCCCGCGCACGAAGAAAGAACTTGCCAAGAGATCCCCCGTCCGCAAGAAAACGCTCCACCGCTCTTAGCACCGTCAGGATCGCTTGCTACGATAGGGCCATGCGCCAGTTGCCGTGGCGGCGCAGGGACACCAAGATCAAGCTTTGCCTCCGCGACGGGCCCCAGTGGCCACGGCAGGCTGCCGCGCCTTCACTCCCGAGCTGCATAGCATCGTCTGGCCAGGCAAGTTCAAGCCAGATCTGCCTCCTCGCTAAGACGACACCCCCGACCCTGCGGAGTTCTTGCAGCTCTATGAGCTGAGCATCAAGGCGGCCAACGACGACGAAAAGGTCATGGCGAACTGGTTTCCCATGGCTCTCAAGGACGGTGCTCGCTCATGGCTCCTGAACCTTCCCCCAGGCTTGATCTCCTCCCGGGATGAGATGCGCGACCGCTTCGTCGCCAACTTCCAGGGCGCTCGCGACCGCCCCTCGGTCGCGGGTGACCTGCGCCGCATCGAGCAATAGCCGGGAGAGACACTGCAAAAGTACATCCAGCGCTTCAACGGCGTGCGCATGAAGATCCCCAAGGTGACCGATGAGGCCATCATCTCAGCATTTTCCGACGGTGTTCGTGACATCAAGATGAAGGAGGAGCTCGCCATCCATGAGGACTGTTCAACATACCAACCAAGTGTGCAAGAGCTGAGGAGGGGCGTCTCTCCCTCCTCGAGCTCCCCGCCGTGGATCCATAGGAGAAGAAGGCCAAGGTCAAGGACGTGAAGCGTAAGGGGGTGGCCGTGCTCGTGGCAGAACCAGACACCAAGCGCGGCCGAGATCTTCCCGAGTCGTCCAAGGGCAGCCGTACGTTCTGCGCCTTCCACAACGTGCGCGCCCACAACACCAACGATTGTCAAGAGCTCAGGGCCATTCGAGATGGACGCTTCGTTCGATGCCTCGAGCGCAATGACCGGGGCTACGGCCGAGGAGGTGGACGAGGTGGAGGACGTTGGGATGACCGTGGGCCCCGCCAGGAGTGGCGCCACCAGCCTCGCGAGGACCGCTGGCAGGACCAGCCTCGTGAGGGCACCTGGCGCGACCGGCCTCACGAGGACCGTCCTCAGGGCAACCCAAGTTTCCCTCCGCTGCCCCACCACCAAGGAGGAACGACGACCACCAACAGGACGAAGGAGCCGGGGGCTTCCAGGAGCCACGCGCCATCGCCTGCATCTTGGGTGGCGCTCAGGCCCTAGCCTCCCAGCGCATCTTCAAGTAGTTCTCTCGCGAGGTGAATGCAGCCCTCCCCAAGCTCGAGGCCACATGCCCGCTCAGATGGTCCAAGTACGCCATCACCTTTAGCTCGGCGGACCAGCTCAAGTGCGCGGCAACCTCTGGCATTCTCTCGATGCTCTATTCACCCGTCATCAGCAATATCCAAGTCACCAAGGCCCTCATCGACGGCGGCACATGGCTCAGTGTCCTGTCCGTTGAGACGTTCGACAGCCTTCAAGTGCCATATGATCAGCTCCAGCCCACCAGGCCTTTCTCAGGAGTGACTGACGGCTCCACCACCCCGATAGGGCAAGTTCGTCTCCCTGTCACCTTCGGTCAGCGCGACAACTACCACACCGAGCTTGTCGACTTTGACGTCACCCACATCCGCCTGCCATACAATGCCATCCTCAGGTACCTAGCGCTAGCCAAATTCATGGCAGTCGCTCACCATGGCTACAACATCCTCAAGATGCCGGGAAGCGGCGGAATCATCACAGCCCCCTGCGAAGAAAGAGACGCGGTGTGCTCCCTCGAGCGCGCCTTCCAAGCTGCGTCAATCGAAGACCCTGACAGCATGGGTGCGCAGTACCCTCCTAAGGCCAACCCCAAGAAGAAGAAGCAACTACTCGGCACTAGACCTCAAGGGAGCGGCACCTCTAGCGGCGCCACCTCAGGATCTGCGCCCGTGCCTGGGGCGCCTCCCTCCCTCGCATAGGGAGGCGCGCCCAGTGCCATCCTCGGGCTAGGCTCAGTGGATCTATTTAGGAGGGCCTCGGACCTGGCCAACGTCACAAGGGAGCCACTCGGGCACAGAGTGGAGGCGTGCTTCGCGACACGTTTCCCTCAGGAGGATACCGGGCAAGGAGCGTCCGGTGCTCAGGAGTTCATCACCAAGGCCACCCAGGAGCTTTAAGAAGCAAGAGCCATATGCGGCGATCGCTGCCCACCTGGCACTGTTCCCCACCCAGGTGAGGGTGGTGAGCTGCGCGTCTGCGCCAACATCCCGGGGCTCAATAGGGCCGGATCTTAGGAGTGCTTCTGGCCTTCACGTGTTGGCCGGTGTGAGGGTCCGCCTCACAGCTACGTTCGCATGCCGTTCTATGTGAGCCATATGCAATGCTATGAATATGCAATGGCACTAATGACGAGAGACCTTTAACTTGGTAGTGTGATGTTGTTTGCATCTTGCATATGATTTATTTCTTGTACTGCTTCACATTTGTTTAAATGCCATTTATGATGAGACACTCTTAACTTGGCAGAGCGATATTTGTAGCATCTTTCATATGGTGTCTACCTTCCGTTGCATTGCTTCTAATTTAGTGAAATGTCTTCTGCTTAGTTTACACATCATAGTTCTGGTTATCTCATGCCATCCTATTTTTCGTACATATTACATCCTCCTATCATGTGGTTGTCTAACATCAAAGTTCAGTTTGTCTGTATGACGCATCAATTTGTTCTGAAGAACTAAATTGTTATTCGTTTTTCTTGTCGGCTTGACTTAACATGGCACAGAGAAAGAGGAATTAACACAACATGACAGGGAAAGGGAAGCGGAAGAATCCTGCAGATTCTGCTGGTACTGATGGTGCAATAGAAGGTCAAAGTCCAGCAAAAAAATGTACAAATAGGGTATCACATGCTACACGAGCTACAAAACAATCCAAACAGAAACAAATAGTTGTCACCAAACAAGCAAAGACATCCCTAGTTGTTGAAACACCTTCCATAGTACCACCAGCTGCACGAGTTACTCGTTGGTCAACTCAGCTAGCATCACGTTCCCAAGCTCCCTTGCCACCTGACAGTACTTCTGAAGCACTCTTGACACAAGATGAGTTGGCAAGATCAGATGAACTTTCTGAGCTTCAACAACAAGAAGGTAGTTGCATGCTTCTTTATATGTAGTCTCACAACTTGATGTACACTAACACTTCCTATGTTCGTTGTTGGACTAGCGCCTAGGTGCAAGAGGAAACAAACATCAGGGATAATGCTCGATATGTTAATTAAATCTAGAGGAGGAAGAATGGAGATCCATTTTGAGGCAAGTTTAAAAAGGCCACGTGATGCTACAGAGTCAGCCAAGTTAGTAGCAGAGGCAGCGGTTGCCGTTAGGTGTCATGTATGTATCCTCCCAACATGGATTCAGTACAGGAATGACAAAGATGAAACCCAGGTCAACACCTTCCTCGACCAATTATCTGTAAGTATGGTTATGTATGGAAACTAGTAATATCGTCTTGCTCTGTCCATACTTTCTAGGTTTCTGATAATGAGGCTCCCATAATTTTCAACATATGAGGTTCAATTTGGATAGCCAAGATGATGCAACCAGACAAGCTTGCACCCATGTTTTCAAGTCTGCTCTGCGACAGTACCGGTATAACTTGAGAAAAACTCACTTTGAAGGCAAGGCTAACAGTTAACTTGCCCAAGCATCTCCAGTGGAAAACATATCAGATGAAGACAGGAGAGGCCTCGTTAAACACTGGTCTGATCCAAAGTATTAGGTACATTATATATATGTGATCAGATCACATGTTGAAGTCCTATTTACGCATGTGCCACACAAATATATCTTCTTATAGGTGAATTGTTCAAAGAACAAGGCCAACCGTACGAAAGTGAAATTCCAACAGATGACATGATCTCATAGCTATATTGCACACTGCGAGGCTCTTGTAATTAGCTATTGTTTCACTCTTTTCTCTGTACCGTATTATCAGATCTATATTAACTTGTTCCAAATGCAGAGGAAAGCCCGCAAGGAGCAAAAAGTACCTGAACGAAATGCTGTGGAAATCTTCAAGGGTTGTCACACCAGCAAGACGAAGGGCATGACTACACCAGTCAAAGCCGTTGTTGTAAGTCCTTAATCCTCATACCTTTTAACTACTACTTACTCTGACTTGTGCCTTGGACTGCATGGTTTGTAGCCAGTGTCTATTAGTCTTTTCAATTTTATACACAATTGTCTTAGCGTATCATTGCACCTTACACGGTTTAAAAGAGAGGAGTGATGTTCCTTTGATCTTGACAAGGTTTAAAAGAGAGGAGTGATGTTCCTTTGATCTTGACCTATAATCTAGTTCCGTGCTGGACTTGCCCATACAACGTTACAATTGCCTGTTTGTCTGTTCTCAGTTGTTTTGTGATATGAATGATGTCATACTATGCTTACCGTATTATAAACTTTGTCTCTTTATCCTTAGCTGTCAATACAATGTGAAGAAATAGACAATACATTAGCCATGGTACATGATCATATGTTTGGAACGTGGTTTTATTATGTACTTTGCAGTAAAATACAACTAATATTTTACATGGGTTCACCAGAATAAGTTCTGTATATAGACCAAAGCTATTTTGTTTGGTTTTGCTGCCTCCTTAATATCTTCTGTTATGGTACTACTAATGTAAAAACTCAACTTTTCAGCAAGCTATGGAAAAATGGTGGAACCGCCACCTTCTGAAGGTGGCGAGGCAACTATAACCGCAATGTCAGCTCTTGCTGCAGTGGGTCAGTACTTGTCCACTAATAGTGCCAAAAGCACATTCCTCCGTAATACTGGGTTGGTTTTTAAGGCAATCTCGTCCAAACTGCCTGATGATCAAGATATGCAAACTCAAAACAATGTTATATCTGCGCTCCGGACACAAGTCCATTCCCTAACAGAGATCCTTTGTGAAACAAGGACATATATTGTTCAATGTCGTCAAGATATGCATGGTTTTGAAACCAGACTATCAGAAATTTGCTATGTTGTTTAGGAGCCTAGGAGAAATGAAGGCGAAGGTTATGGTGCTCCATCGAACAATACAACATGAAAACATAACAGTCGGGTCAAATGAACTGAGCTTCTGAACTTCTGGTGGTGCATTTATCTGCCAAACTGTTAACTTTTATGCCAACCTTCCTTTTGTTCTATAGTTGTAATTTGTTTTGTTGCGATACAAAATTTGTTCTTAACGTGCAGCCACTGGCCGAAGAAAACAACAAGCCATTTTTGTATAGTGTAGGGTGTTCCCTATATTTGCACTGGTGGCGATCTTTGATGCCTAGTGGATGTAATCTGTGCAATCGCCTTAAGAGCCTAGCGTTAGTTTCGGGCTTATTTATTTCCTAGTCTTGTTTTTCCCTGGTTTGCTAGTGGCTGTAACAGCCGTGCACTGGTGCGCGTTAGTCCAAAACAAATGGTTTTTAACCCCTTTCCGCGACGGCCTTCGGAACCGTCGCCAAGTGAGTGTGTGCAATAGGGGGTCCTTCCCACACGACCCAGAAACTGCCGGGGATATGGAATAGTGATCCAGAGGCCTTCCAAAATGTAATCGTGTGTGGTGCAGCACACACTAAATTCTTTCGCACGTGTGGTATCGGTGATTAAGCATTTCTAATGATGTAGTGAAACCATACGGTCTGTTGTAACGAACCTTTTGGGAAACAGTATGTAAGACACACGGGCCGACATATGAACTGTGTGCGATTTGTGCCCTATCGCATATGAGTTTTCTGCGTAACCCGTCTACCATGCTAGTTTCCATCGCACACGTTTTCCAACGATTACCGCCTGCGATAATGTTCTATCACAAACAGTTCAGGAGCCCCTCTGCACACATAAAGTGCTGCAGACCGTTTGTGATTTGTTAGGTATCACCGACGGTTGCCGCAAGAGTGACATGTGCTTTTCATTTGGGATCCCACACGTTTCCTAAAAAAATATGACTGGGATTGTATTTTGCATCGGGCATGGTTTACTCCCAGTTCTTGTGTGCGATAATGCAATATCACAAACGGTTCCGGAGAACCTATGCACACATAGTAGCGTTGCAAATCATTTGCGATGTGTTGTGTATCACCGGCGGTTCTGCTAAGATTGACGTATGCTTTCTGATGTGGATCGCACACACTCATTTAGTTGAACCGTGTCCGGAGCAATTTCCAGGTTAAAACAAAAATATCCCATTTTGAATCAGCACACAAAAAGCAAATTCGCCACAATATTCAATTGAACAAATAAACAAAAATATCCAATTTTGAATCGGCACACAACAAGCAAATTCGCCACAATATTCAATTGAACAAATAGTGTCCACAGGAAGAACATTCATCAGATTTCACAACAATTGCAATTGAACATATGGTAGCTAAATTCCAATGATTTGTCCACACATATATGCATTACATAATAAATCATAGTGTACAAAATACGAATACCTCATCAGATGGAAAACAATGGATCCATGTGTTATATGTTTAGCGGATAACTCTTACTCAATGTTTCAGGAGAAGGCATGCTGAAATCTTCATTATCACTCGTGGGATTGATGTAGTGATCCCGGTAGAAGTCGCTGATAAATCTCCGAACCATCAGCAATTCACCAGCCGAGAGAGGTTCAGGGGTCCTCGGTTTTAAGATGAGCTATAGTATTTTTAAGATCAGAATGTGCCATATGAGTGGAGTAGAAGATATTAATTAAGATAGACTTACTAGTACTAATTCGCGAGGATCGTCACAACTATCAGCAGATTTGCAGATGTAGATCATGTGTCTGCAAATATAGTATCCACAAAGGTTGGTCCCTGCTTCTTGCTGAGGACACTGAAATTTTTTGTACAAAATTAGTCATGTATTTGTCCTGTTAGGAACAACATTACCCGTGTTAGATGTATTATTTTTTCTTTGGACAAAATAAAAACAGGTTTATTTAGAAGCTTGAACATTTTACTTGCGTAAGGAAAGGTATTTGTAGACTGTTGGATAAATTTTCCGAAAATAATGGATTTCGGTGTGTTATCGGAGAAACGATCTCGTGCGCCATGGTTTGTTCCATCTTGAATAGGTTCCCTGGTTTAGTTTTCCACAATGTGAGCACACTGGAAATGATGATGAATTTTGACATCAATTGTTGAACCAGATACGAATGCAAATTAATTTCAACATCATAGAATTCAATACCTATCCAAGAATTGCTGAACATGCGTCAGATCCTGAGCGTTTGTTGACTCTCTGAGAGAATCGATATAGTAAACTATGTTCTTGTTTGGAACAATGAATACCAATATCTAGCGATTGCTACATATTAAGAAAGACATGAACTTACGAATGATGTCAAAATCTGAAAGACAATCAGTGTATGCGTGGTTGTTTACTTGACTTACCATTCATGATATGGACAGAGAAATGATTGTGCATGGGACGTGTTTTCAAAGATACGGAGGACCGTGTTAACGGGCCGGTCCCGTCGGTCCTTACCATCTAATGATTTGCCATTTGCTATTGCAGGATCTACGAAATACACACTCTCCCTTATTCTTCTCCGCGTGTGTAATCCCCTGAGAGGAATAAAATGCAGTTAGCTGTTTATTATTTATATCATTGTATGGAGAAGTTGATCAGAGTTTGTTAAGTACTTACAAAATCAGGCATCTAACAAGAGTGGCATTGAGCATGTTGAAGTTGAAGAAGAGATGTAAGTCCTAGAAACTCACATTGATGGAACGAGCATCGTGTCGGAAATGATCTCTATTATAGTGGACTAGCAAAGCATGATAACCTGCTGACATTTGATCCATTCAATATTCATGTAACTCGCGGCAACTGGAGCTGCACTCATCAAAGTATTCGCCAACAAGAAATGGCTGGCCATGGACGTAATTGCGTGCTTCAAGTACGTCTGCTTTCCTTTTAGCAACCAACAATTCTACTTCTTCATCCATGGCGTCATAAATAATATTACTCCCCGATTCGAACAAGCTGCTGCTAAATTGGTTCTATGCAATGAGTGCTTTAAGTAAGAGGAAATCGTTCTATTTCCTCTTCACTCTCCCGCTACGCTTCCTCGTGGTTGTGGTTGTAGACTTTTTGGCCACTTCCTTCTTGGTACTTCAAGCATTTCTGGCAGAACGTCTGTTTGCCTGCAAGGTAGACTGCCGAGCAGACGGTGAAGCTTGGACGGACTTCTTAGCAGACGGTTTATCTATGCCAGACCACTGAGCTGGCGGTGCTGCTGTGACAGACTACTGGGCTGTAGGAGCAGAGGCATCGGACTGCTGACCATGTGCTGAAGCTATGTCGGGTTTCTACGCAGGTGGTGCCAACTTGTCGGTGTGCTTAGGTGGCCGTGCCAACGCGTTGGTTTGCTGAGGAGGAAGTGCTGACGCATTGGTATGCTGATCACGCGCGTGCGGACCGACGAACTGATGAGCAGTCGGTTCTGGACCTACAGACTGCTTAGCACGCTGTTCTGAAGCATCAGACTGCTTAGCAGTCTGTTCCACCAGGTTGGTTTGCTGAGCATGTGCTGCAGCTGGGTCTTCCCCTGCTGCTTCAGCGGCCGGCATCTGAACCGGTGGTGCGTCATCAGCAGTTGTAGGCCTTGCCACTTGCTACTTTG
Source organism: Triticum dicoccoides (assembly GCF_002162155.2). Taxonomy (NCBI): domain Eukaryota; kingdom Viridiplantae; phylum Streptophyta; class Magnoliopsida; order Poales; family Poaceae; genus Triticum; species Triticum dicoccoides. Next base: position 421,035,479 of record NC_041384.1, read on the forward strand.
GGCGGAGGATGACATGGCCTATATGCCACAAAGTCGGGCCGGCTGATCACAGGTTGATGCATCAGCCCGCGAGAGCTGCTATGGCAAGAAGAGCATCACCAGTTGAGGGGCGACAGTGGTTGCTCTTGGCGGGGCTTCAGGAATCTCATTGATGAACTCTATTTCCTTTCGTGGTCACTGGATGTGATGTAACAGTGTTTCTCCCAAGGACATTTTCTCATTGAAGTCTCCTAGGACATTCTTCAGGGAATATTCATTAAATCCAGGCTTAATTTACTTCAGTCATGTAGAACTTCACACAACCCGGCTTCAATGGCACATTGTCCAATAAGAGGCCATCTTCCAAGAAGGGTGGGCAAACCCAGGCTGTTGCACATTTTAATGTACCTTCATAATGTGTAAGCACGCCCTTCAGTCTATCTTTCATTCCAGATAGATCAAATATAGCATCATCACGAGCAGCTGCGGTCTCAGTGTCACCGGGGTCAGCTAACGCACAGCTACTCTTGTGCAGTGTTGTCGCGCAATAAGCAGCATCATCCATGCCCGCCTTCCCTCCCATCTGCTGGCTATCTGTCAGTGTTAGAGTCTTCTGCATCATCATTGACTCCTCAACATCCTTTCGAATAGCCGGATAAATCTCCTTCTTCAACTTTTCAAATAATGCATTCAACTTCATTTCACTCCTTGCTTTTTTCATGTTGAGCCTCTCTTCTTTGCTGAGTGTGAAAGCCCTCTTGTGTGGGAAATTAACACCTATACCCCTTGCACAGCCAGGGGGCTCTTTTGTGTCCAGAGCAATGGACAAAATGTCACATGGCCCTGAGTTCTTGTAGAACCTTCCAGGGATCTTGGAAGCCTCTACCATCACTTCATACAGTTTGGCGTCACGTGCGTTTTCAATGTAATAAGTTCCATCATCATGCCTCTTTGCACGTGCCCGCAAGTAGTCTCTGGCGCGTTCGCCCTTGATTTCAATAAAGGCCGGATTCCCACCCGCCGCTATTGCTTCTTTGTTCTCCTGTTCCCATATCAGTTTCATGCCGTAGTATCCTGCCACACCCATACGGTGGGGGTGTATGTTCTTCTTCTGAAGTTACGATTGCTTGAAACTCTTCGTAGCAAACTTTGGAGTTGCCCTAACCCTTTTGAATTCTGCCCAGTCTGCCTTTGTAATTTGGGGGTATGCGAGGATTGGGTCCTTGCCTTCACTCAAGTACTTCTTGTACAACACGTGCTTCTAGTTTCTCCAAGCATCCCTAGCCTTCTTCAGTGCAGCGTGTTCCACCTGCATTCTCAACTGCTTTGGAATGTTGAAGTGATCCATGATCTCCTGGACTATCCTTCACTGTGTTTCTGTGTCAGCCTTCCGAAACCACGGAAGATTAATGTTGAGCCTTGCCCTACCAACAAATCCACACACACTCCTAAACCTCATGCATGCTTTATCTGGTTTAGTTGGAGCCCAGGACTTTAAATCAATCTCGGTTACTTCATATACACCTTTAGGTTGGTGTGTAGGCTTCCTTGGACTGTTCCTCCACGTCCTGACTGGAAGGGTAATTGATGCAACTCTATCTCGTTCAAGACTACTTGATCCCTCACAATCTGCTGAAGACCTAGGGTTGTCCGAATCAGATGAAGATACATGGCCTGAATGAGTGCTGTCGCTGCTACTCGGCATCTACAGAGAACACATGCGAAACTCAGGAAAGGAGGATAAGCATAAAACTAACAACTTGGTATCAGGCTTTCTAAACATGCCATGCAATAATTTAGAAAATGTATGGCTAATTTGTTAAGTTTGTGTGACTCGGGCGCCCGCGATCTGTAAATAGCAAGTAACTTATTGGAACAAATACAACTTATATGTAGTAAGGAAGGTAGATAATGAACATATATACGCTCTCCATTATTTATAGCCAATTTGGGAACATACGACACGAAATTGGAAGAGGGGTTGCAAGGAAATATGCTTCACCATGATGGAGAGCAGTAACTAACAGGTTTCTTAATGCAAACCCGACCGGACCACAGGAGATGCGAGGGTTACTGCATCGATATGATCGAGGGTGGATGGCGAGCAAATGAAGACGGCGAGGCTCGGGCCGCCGCGTGTTGGGAATGGCAGTGGAGGTAGGCTTGACGCCGAAGAGTGGGCACACGGCCGGGGTGAGCACGGCGGCACCGGAGAGGATTCTGCTGTGGATCTGGGGGAGGGGGAGCTGGCAAAGGAGATTGGGTGGACTAGTTGAGTGAAACGCGGGCGGACTGTGGGGGGGTGTTGGCGGCCTAGGTGAAAAGGGTGAAAAATATCCTCGGTCGCCGCGCGCGCGGAAAGGCCTATGCAAACGGTTTCCTCTAAGCGCTCGTGTGCACAAACAGACTAATTTCGTTTGAAATGAAGACGTGAGTTCATCGTTTCGCCTATAATTTTTTCACACGTAAACCAATCACAATTTTACCACGGGTTTGATTTGGTCGCGCATTTCAGGTCTCGTGTGCTATATGTAAGATTTTTTTTGGCATTTACCGTGCATGTTGGCATATAAATCAATTCCTAGCCGGACTGCATTTCCTGTCGAAAGGGATGAGGATTGCCGTTCGATCTAGGAGCATCCAATGGTGCAGACGTACGATCTGTGGGTTTTGGGTTCTGGCCAATCAGAATGCACGAATCAGATCGCGCGTGCAGCGAGGCGGTGTAGGATTGAGAAGAGGTGTCTAGAGGGGGTGAATAGACTCTTAGCAAGAAAAGTTGCAGTTTTTAATTTCTTTAAGTTGAAATGGAGTTTTGGCACAAGTTTGAACATTCACAATACATATCAAGAAAGCATGACAATGAGTAGTGGAAAGTAAATCATGCAAGTTGCAAGAATGTAAAGGGATGGGAATGGAGTGTGCAAACGCAATTGGAGACACGGAGATTTTTGGCGTGGTTCCGCTAGGTGGTGCTATCGTACATCCATGTTGATGGAGACTTCAACCCACGAAGGGTAACGGTTGCGCGAGTCCACGGAGGGCTCCACCCACGAAGGGTCCACGATGAAGCAACCTTGTCTATCCCACCATGGCCATCGCCCACGAAGGACTTGCCTCACTAGGGTAGATCTTCACGAAGTAGGCGATCTCCTTGCCCGTACAAACTCCTTGGTTCAACTCAACAATCTTTACGGAGGCTCCCAAGTGACACCTAACCAATCTAGGAGATACCACTCTCCAAGAGGTAACAAATGGTGTGTTGATGATGAACTCCTTGCTCTTGTGCTTCAAATGATAGTCTCCCCAACACTCAGCTCTCTCTCATAGGGATTTGGTGGAAAGATGATTTGAGTGGAAAGCAACTTGGGGAAGGCTAGAGATCAAGATTTATGTGGTTGGAATGAAGTATCTTGACCTCAACACAAGTGTAGGTGGTTCTCTCTCAGAAAATGTATGTTGGAAGTGTAGGCATGTTCTGATGGCTCTCTCCACGAATGAAGAGTGGGTGGAGGGGTATATATAGCCTCCACACAAAATCTAACCGTTACACACAGATCACCAAACTCAGTGGGACCGAATCATACAACTCGGTCAAACCAATTTAGTTCATAATGTGACCGTTAGGGTTTTCGGTGGGACCGACTTGATCAACTCGGTGGGACCGATGTGCTAGGGTTAGGGTAAAGCCTCATCTCGGTTGGACCGATTACACAAATTCGGTGGGACTGATTTTGGTAATAAGCTAAACGGAGAGTTGGCCAAGCAAACTTGGTGGGACCGATGTCATGTTTTGGTGAGACCGAAATTAATGCAATAGGCAACAGAGAGTTTGCAAGCCCATCTCGGTGAGACCGAGATCCCATCGGTCAGACCGAATTGATTAGGGTTTCTGGCAGTGGCTATGTCAAGAGAACTCGGTGGCGCCGGATAGAAAGATTCGGTGGGGTCGAGTTTGACTTTTGGTTTGGGACAATTGTGGATATGAGAAAGTGGTTGAGGGCTTTGGAGCATATCACTAAGCACTTTGAGGAAGCAATCCATTAAGCAACACCTCATCCCCTCTTAATAGTATTGGATTTCCTATGGACTCAATGTGATCTTGGATCACTAAAATGAAAAGATGTAGAGTCCTGAGCTTTGATCTTGAGCCAATCATTTGTCTTCATCATCTTGAAGGGGTCCCACATCCTCTAGTCCATGCCACTCCACTGTTGGACCTATCTGAAATATGCTAGATGAAAGTAATAGTCCAACAAGAGATATGTTGACATTAATTACCAAAATCACCCGGGGAGCACTTGTGCTTTCAGGGGGGCATCGGCCACGGTTTGGTAGGCACACGGCTTTCGTGTGTGAACCGTGTGCTATTTGAAAACATTTTTTGGGAGGGGCTATTTGAAAACATATACATGTGTTGTCGAAAGGGATGAGGATCGCCATTCGATCAAGGAGAATCCAATGATGCGGATGTACGATCCGTGGGGTCTGGGTTCTAGCCAATCAGAACGCATGACTCAGATCACACACATGGCAGAGGGGTGGGGGGTGCATCGGCCACGTTTTAATGGACACACGGCTTTCGTGAGTGAACCGTGTGCTCTTTGAAAACATTTACATTACCTAACATAACATTTTTGTTCGAAAAAAAGTGTTCCTCATTTCGCCTCCAATTTTTTTCCACGGTAAGAAATCATGAGTATAGTGGAGAGTGCCATATACTAGTATCATGAATATACAGTACATATGATACTAGTGTATGATACTACCTTTAATTAATTATAGCGCATAGTATAATACATACAGTATAGTATCATATATAGATTATATTTATTGCCATGCATGACACAAATTAGCATCGCATTTAACATGATAGTATCTACCTACTATATGTTACTCTAACCCTCTTTATATATATATATATTTAATTCTTTTCCACATCAGCATACTTGCTATTTCTGAGTGCATGACATCGTAGGCCACTATGGCCAGCCTTATATATATAGTGGGGAGTATCATATACTATATATATAGTATCATGCATATGATACTAGTGTATGATACTACGTACGTACCTTCATAGTGCATATATAGTATCACAGAGTAGTACTAGCTCCCTCTATAAACTAATATAAGAGCGTTTAGATTACTAATTAGTGACCTAAACGCTCTTATATTAGTTTACGGAGGGAGTATATATCATAGATGGCCGTATTTATGCATTGAGCCCTATAAGGCTGGTTGTAATGGGGAGTATTATATATATACTATTAGTATCATGCATGCATATATATGATAGTGTAGCTAGGATACTACTTCTGTAATGCATAGTATCATAAGTTAACATCTTAGGTTGCCTAATTGTCATGCATCACACAAAGTAGTAGTACAACATTTAATATGACACGGTATCATGATATAATACCACATCCTCTCTTGTGTGCCACATCATTCAGAAAGTCTAGTTGGCATGCATGATACCGCTTTATGATAACACCATTACAACCATCCTCAACCGGAAAGGAGGGAGTATGAGACTAGCCACAATGGAGAGTAGTACACTAGTAACATACACATATCCCTAGACTATATACGTTACTACCTTCATAGTGGGTAGTAACATAAGTGTGGTGTCATGCAAAGCTTCATTTCTTAGGTTACAGACTCATATTGCATTGGGACATGTGATGCTACAGTAACTAGCTAAGTTACTAAAACTATCTCTATCCTCATTAACTTATTGCCACATAAGCAAGTTTGCTGAGTTGGAGCTGGTGTTACTGCTGAAGTTACTCCCAGTGTGGCTAGTCTGATACTAGCTAGTCATCTATGATATACTAGCTACCTCACTAAGAGCATGCATGGTTAATAATACATCCAAGGGTCGGCTATAAGAAGTTGCCATGTCATATATGATACGTCTCCGTCGTATCTACTTTTCCAAACACTTTTGCCCTTGTTTTGGACTCTAACTTGTATGATTTGAAATGAACTAACCCGGACTGACGCTGTTTTTAGCAGAATTGCCATGATGTTGTTTTATGTGCAGAAAACTAAAGTTCTCGGAATGACCTAAAACTCCACGGAATATCTTACAATAAATAATAAAAATATCCTCGCCAAAGATGAAGACCAGGGGGCCCACATCCTGTCCACGAGGGTGGGGGCGCCCCCCTAGGGCGCGCCCCCCTACCTCGTGGGCCCCCTGGAGACCTCCCGACTCCAACTCCAACTCTATATATCTGCTTTCGGGGAGAAAAAAATAGGAGAGAAGGATTCATCGCGTTTTATGATACGGAGCCGGTGCCAAGCCCTAAAACCTCTCGAGAGGGCTAATCTGGGGTCCGTTCGGGGCTCCGGAGAGGGGGATTCGTCGCCGTCGTCATCATCAACCATCCTCCATCACCAATTTCATGATGCTCACCGCAGTGCGTGAGTAATTCCATCATAGGCTTGCTGGACGGTGATGGGTTGGATGGGATCTATCATGTAATCAAGTTAGTTTTGTTAGGGTTTGATCCCTAGTGTCCACTATGTTCTGAGATTGATGTTGCTATGACTTTGCTATGCTTAATGCTTGTCACTAGGGCCCGAGTGCCATGATTTCAGATCTGAACCTATTATGTTTTCATCAATATATGAGTGTTCTTGATCCTATCTTGCCAGTCTATAGTCACCTATTATGTGTTATGACCCGTTAACCCCGAAGTGACAATAATCGGGATACTTACCAGTGATGACCGTACTTTGAGGAGTTCATGTATTCACTATGTGTCAATGCTTTGTTCTGTTTCTCTATTAAAAGGAGGCCTTAATATCCCTTAGTTTCCGTAAGGACCCTGCTGCCACGGGAGGGTAGGACAAAAGATGTCATGCAAGTTCTTTTCCATAAGCACGTATGACTATATTCGGAATACATGCCTACATTATATCAATGAACTAGAGCTAGTTCTGTGTCACCCTAGGTTATGGATGTTACATGATGAACCACATTCGGCATAATTCTCCATCACCGATCCATTGCCTACGAGCTTTCCATATATTGTTCTTCGCTTATTTACTTTTCCGTTGCTATTGCTATCATCACTACAAAATACTAAAAACATTACTTTTACTACTGTTACCTTTTGTTACTGTTATCACTACTATCATATTACTTTGCTACTAAACACTTTGCTGCAGATATTAAGTTTCCAGGTGTGGTTGAATTGACAACTCAACTGCTAATACTTGAGAATATTCTTTGGCTCCCCTAGTGTCGAATCAATAAATTTGGGTTGAATACTCTACCCTCAAAAACTGTTGCGATCCCCTATACTTGTGGGTTATCAAGACTATTTTTTGGCGCCGTTGCCGGGGAGCATAGCTCTATTCTTTGAGTCACTTGGGATTTATATCTGCTGGACACTATGAAGAATTTGAAAGATGCTAAGAAAACAATTTACCCCTCAACTACGAGGGGAGGTAAGGAACTGCCATCTAGCTCTGCACTTGATTCACCTTCTGTTATGAGTAAGCTGGCGACACCTAAACCTGCTTCTGCTATTCGTTCTGATATGTCGCATGTTATTGATGATGCTACTTCTACTATACATGATACTTATGTGAAACTACTTCTATGCTTGATACTACTGTGCCACTTGGTGATTTTCTAGAGGAACGACTTGCTAGGGCTAGAGAGATTGAAAATATTGAATCTGATTATGATGATGAAAGTGATGATGAAGAATCACTTGTTATTCCTGAGGGTTATTTATTTGATCAAGAAGCTTCTTTAGCTATTTTAGCTTGGAAAGATAGATATGAACTCAAAAGGTTATTAGCTAAATGGAATAAGAAATCTCTAAATGCTAGGATGAAACCTGACCCTGCTTTTGCTACTTCACCTATCTATGTTACTGATAAGGATTATGAATTCTCTATTGATCCTGATATAATTACTTTGGTTGAATCTGATCCTTTTCATGGCTATGAATCTGAAACTGTTGTGGCACATCTTACCAAATTAAATGATATAGCCACCCTGTTCACTAATGATGAGAGATCTCGCTACTTTTATATCCTCAAAATATTTCCATTCTCATTAAAGGGTGATGCTAAAATATGGTTTAATTCTCTTGATCCTGGTTGTGTACGTAGTCCCCAGGATATGATATATTACTTCTCTGCTAAATATTTCCCTGCTCAAAAGAAACAAGCTGCTTTAAAGGAAATATACAACTTTGTGCAAATTAAAGAAGAGAGTCTCCCACAAGCTTGGGGGAGGCTTCTCAAGTTACTTAATGCTTTTCCTGATCATCCTCTTAAGAAAAATGAAATACTTGATATCTTTTATAATGGACTAACCAATGCTTGCAGAGATTACCTGGATAGTTGTGCTGGTTCTCTTTTCAGGGAAAGAACACCGGATGAAGCTAAAATCTTATTGAACAATATGTTGACAAATGAAAATAATTGGGCACCTCCTGAGCCAGCTCCTGCTCCAATTAATGATCCTATTCCTAAACCAACTCCGAAGAAGAGAGGTGTTCTACTTCTCAGTCCCGAAGATATGCAAGAGGCAAAGAAATCTATGAAAGAAAAAGGTATTAAAGCTGAAGATGTTAAGAATTTACCTCCTATTGAAGAAATACATGGTATTAATTTAGCTCCTGCTGAAGAAACATATGATCTTGATCCTTTACTTATTGAAGAACCTCTAGACCTCGATAACCCGACACAGGTAGTAAAGGTAAAATCTCTCTATAGATATGATAGAGCTGAAATCCCTCCTACTAAAATTGCTAGTCAGTGCTTGGATGAGTTTGATAATTTTATGTTTAAGCAAGAAGACTTCAATGCTTATTTTGGTAGACAATTAAAACAAGATGCTGATATGATTAAATACTTGGGTGATTATATGGCTAATATTAGAGGCGAACTTAAACTTGTTAGCAAACATGCTTCTATGGTTACCACTCAAGTAGAACAAGTACTTAAAGCTCAAAAGGAATTGCTCAATGAGATGAATAGTAAGAAAAATGATTATGCTGTTAAAGTGGCTACTAGAACTAGTAGAATGACCCAGGAACCTTTGTATCCTGAAGGCCACCCTAAGAAAATTGAGCAAGATTCTTAGATAAATAATATTGATGCACCTAGTTCTTCTAAAAGGAAGAAAGAAATGATAGAAGTGTGCAAACTTCTAGTGAACCTACTGCTGAACCACCTGATAATCCAAATGATATCTCTATGTCTGATGCTGACACACAATCTGGCAATGAACATGAACCTAATGAAAATGTTAATGATGATGTTCAATGCTGTAGAAATTGAACCTGTTGTTGATCTTGACAACCCACAATCAAAGAGTCAATGTTATGATAAGAAAGATTTTGTTGCTAGGAAACATGGTAAAGAAAGAGAGCCATGGGTTCAGAAACCCATGCCTTTTCCTCCCAAACCATCCAAGAAAAAGGATGATGAGGATTTTGAGCGCTTTGCTTAAATGATTAGACCTATCTTTTTGCGTATGCGATTAACTGATATGCTCAAAATCAATCCTTATGCTAAGTACATGAAAGATATTATTACAAATAAAAGAAAGATACCAGAAGCTAAAATTTCCACCATGCTTGCTAATTATACTTTTAAGGGTGGAATACCAAAAAAACTTGGAGATCCAGGAGTACCTACTATACCATGCTCCATTAAAGGAAACTATGTTAAAACTGCTTTATGTGATCTTGAAGCCAGTGTTAGTGTTATGCCTCTCTCTTTATATCGTAGACTTGACTTTAATAAGTTTACACCTACTGAAATATCTTTGCAAATGGCTGATAAATCCACTGCTATACCTGTCGGCATTTGTGAGGACGTGCCTGTTGTGGTTGCAAACGTTACTATTTTAACGGACTTTGTTATTCTTGATATTCCCAAGGACGATAGTATGTCTATTATTCTTGGAAGACCTTTTCTTAATACTGCAGGGGCTATTATTGATTGCAACAAAGGCAATGTCACTTTTCATGTTAATGGTAATGAGCATACGGTACATTTTCTGAGGAAACAACCTCAAGTTCATAGTATCAATTCTATCGGAAAAATTCCATCGATTATATTTGGAGGTTTTGAATTTCCTTTTCCTACTGTCAAGAAGAAATATGATATACTTATTATTGGGGATGTGCATATCCCCATCGAGGTAACCTCGTGTTATTCAAAATTTCTCTGGTTTCATGTTAATCGGAATGAGTTTGTTAACAAGACTTGTTCAACCTTGTTAGTGGATTCCTTTTGATGAGCATGAGATGGATGAAACTATGAGCACAACCTTCTGTACCCTCTCTATACTTTCTGTTATTTAGTTGAAATAAAGTAAAAATAAATAATTTTCTGTCTGTTATCTGATTATCCGTGCAATATAAAAATACCTTGAAAATAAAAGTTCTCCAAATGCCCTGAAAATTAAATATGATTTTTTCTAGAATATTTGAGGATTTATGGAACAAAGAACACACCAGGGGGGCAACCACCTTGCCACGAGGGTGGAGGGCGCGCCCATCCCCCTAGGGCGCGGCCCCTGCCTCGTGGGCCCACGGTGGCCCTCCTCCACTTATTCCCGCACCCATCCTCTTCTTCTTCCTCCCACAAACACGAAAAACTAACTCAAGCACGAGTTCCAACCCTCTTTGCTGCCATTTTCGATCTCCTTGCTCAAAGCACCTCTCACAAAACTGCTTGGGGAGATTGTTCCTTGGTATGTGACTCCTCCATTGGTCCAGTTAGTTTTTGTTCTAGTGCTTTATTCATTGCAAATTTTTGCTGCTTAGGTGACCCTGTTCTTGAGCTTGCATGTCAAATTTATATGGTCAAAAGTAGTTTTGATGCATGATATAGGCTCTAGGCACTTGTAGGATTGGTTGCTATCAATATTATTGAGTTTGGTTTACTTTTATTTTGAAGTTACTAAAAAATTTCAGAATTTTTCAGAGGAAGAAAAATGCTTAGGAAGATGTTCCAAGGTGGTTCTTCAAATAAGCAAGGACCCAGGCTTGCAATGCGTGATGCTGACGAAGAGGCACCAAGAGACGCTCCAGTGCGTCCTTACGAGTGGCCTTCTGAAAATTTTATGGATCGAGCAGGAATAAAAGAAGAATTCAACGCATATTTGCATAACGCTGATCTTGTGAGCTTCGAGGAAGAGAACTGCAGTCAGTATCATAACCTCACTAGTTCCTTTTTGAGGAGGTTTGAATTTTCCACTTCACGTAATTCTCCAACTGTCCTGTTTGATCTTTATGATAAATCTTATACCATGGACTTAGAGGATTTTACCACTGCATGTAAACTTCCACAATAGGGTAGTATAAGGGATCCTGGCAAATTTGAATTTAGAGATTTTCTTGCTAATATAACTGTGGGAGAATCTAGAGATATTACACAAGCTACCAGAGGGAGCATTCACTTTCCTGCTATACATTATTTTGCTCTCTTCATAGGTAGATGCATAAATGGTAAAGATGAGACGTGTCACGTGTGTGTCCCTGACCTCAGTATTCTTAGGAGTGCTATGTTAGGAGACAAATCATATAATTTGGGAGCCATTGTTGCACGTAGGTTGCATCTTAATAGACTTAATGGAGATTTCTTTGGTGGAATTTATGCAACTCGCGTAGCTAATTTTCTTGGTATAGATGTACGCGAAAATGATATTGAATTACCTCCTGCCTATCTAGATTTTAATGCTATGGTTCACCACCATTTTGTCAAGAGGAACGAATCACCTCTCCAGTACCGACTAATCTTTGACAGACGCCATGCTGTCTGTATTCTCTCCCTGCTCCTGCTATCTTTGATTATCAGGCAAGAGTGGGATATACTATTACCAGAGAGGAGGCAGATGAGTACGACAGGAGGGCGGAGGCTGCTCATCCCCACACTGCAGCCCAGGAGGCGATAGCCGCTGCATCACAGTACGACCCCAACAACTATTATTATGGATATCAGCCAGGCCAGCCATGGCCATAAACCAACTTAGGCCAAAAGCCTAAGCTTGGGGGAGTACGTATTTCTCACCGACATTACATTTATGTTCACACACACTCATTGCTAGATGTCGGTGCTCATACTTTTTCATTGTATCATCCATGCTAGTTTATTTCCTTTTATGCTTTCTTCTTGTGTGTTTAATAAACCTTAAGAAAAACCAAAAAAATAGTTGTAGCTTTTAATTAGTTTAATTTCCATGCTTGTAGTAGTAATTAAAAAGAAAACCCAAAAAGATTTCCTGTTCTTCTTTTGCTTGTTGGGAACTTTCCAGTGTAAATAGTTTTATTTCTTTTCTTTTCTTTGGGGGTCAGTAGGAGAAGACCATGATTAAATTGTTGAAGTGGCTCTTATATGCTTTATTGTTGATTTAACGAAGAGCCCATATTGCTTTGTCTTCTCCTGCTTATTCAATGCTCGCAGATTCCAGCTTACTCCAATGCACGTGCACTCTTATTATTATTCACATCGTTCGGTCATGCAAGTGAAAGGCAATTATGATGATATATGATGGACTGACTGAGATGAGAAAAGCTGGTATGAACTCGACCTCTTTTGTTTTTGTAAATATGACGAGTTCATCATTCTTGATTCAGCTTGTTATGAATAAACATGTTCGCAATGACAATTAGAGATCATAGTTGCTTGTGCCATGCTTGATTAGCTATGAGTTATAATGGTTTACATTGCGTGCCAACATGCTATTGAGATGGTTATGATGTGGTATGATGGGGTGGTATCCTCCTTTGAATGATTTAAGTGACTTGACTTGGCACATGTTCACGCATGTAGTTGAAACAAATCAACATAGCCTTCACGATATTTATGTTCATGGTGGATTATATCCTACTCATGCTTGCATCCAATGTTTATTAATTTTAATGCATGTACATGGCTGTTGTCGCTCTCTAGTTGGTCGTTTCCCAGTCTTTTGCTAGCCTTCACCTGTACTAAGTGGGAATACTGCTTGTGCATCCAATCCCTTAAACTCCAAAGTTATTCCAGATGAGTCCACTATACCTTCCTATATGCAGTATCTACCTGCCGTTCCAAGTAAATTTGTATGTGCCGAACTCTAAACCTTCAAATAATCATCCTGTTTTGTATGCTCGAATAGCTCATGTATCAACTAGGGTTGTCTGTATCTTCCACGCTAGGCGGGTTACTCTCAAGAGGAGTGGACTCCGCTCCTCACTCACGAGAAAATGGCTGGTCACCGGGATGCCCAGTCCAATGCTTTATGCACACTAAATCAAAATTATTGCAAAACAAAACTCCCCTGTGACTGTTGTTAGTTGGAGGCACTCGTTATTTCGAGCAAGCCATGGATTGATGTTTGTTGGTGGAGGGGGAGTATAAACTTTACCATTCTGTTTGGGAACCGCCTATAATGTGTGTAGCATGGAAGATATCGCCATCTCTTGGTTGTTATGTTGACAATGAAAGTATACCGCTCAAAATATTATTCACCTCTATTTCAAAACCGAGCTCTGGCACCTCTACAAATCCCTACTTCCCTCTATGAAGGGCCTATCTATTTACTTTTATGTTGAGTCATCACCCTCTTATTAAAAGCACTAGCTGGAGAACGCAGTTGTCATTTGCATTCATCACTGTTAATTTATATTGGGTGTGACTATGATTGGATCTCTTTTACCATGAATTACAATGTCTAGTCAGTCCTTGATCTTTAAAGGTGCTCTGCATTTAGGTTTTGCGGTCTCAGAATGGGCTAGCGAGATACCATCTTATTATATCATAATGATTGTTTTGAGAAAGTGTTGTCATCTGAGATTTATTATTATGGCTTGCTAGTTGATTATGCTATTGATATGGGTAATCATGAGTCCTGAGAATTATTGCAAATATGGTTAGTTATAATATTTGCTGAAAACTTGAATGCTAGCCTGACATATTTACAACAACAAGAGCAAAGAGAGTTTGTATAAGTTTTTTTTATTTCTTTCAGTTTGTCAACTGAATTGCTTGAGGACAAGAAAGGGTTTAAGCTTGGGGGAGTTGATACGTCTCCGTCGTATCTACTTTTCCAAACACTTTTGCCCTTGTTTTGGACTCTAACTTGTATGATTTGAATGGAACTAACCCGGACTGACGCTGTTTTCAGCAGAATTGCCATGATGTTGTTTTATGTGCAGAAAACAAAAGTTCTCGGAATGACCTGAAACTCCACGGAATATCTTACAATAAATAATAAATAATCCTCGCCAAAGATGAAGACCAGGGGGCCCACACCCTGTCCACGAGGGTCGGGGGCGCCCCCCTAGGGCGCGCCCCCCTACCTCGTGGGCCCCCCTGGAGACCTCCCGACTCCAACTCCAACTCTATATATATCTGCTTTTGGGGAGAAAAAAATAGGAGAGAAGGATTCATCGCGTTTTACGATATGGAGCCGCCGCCAAGCCCTAAAACCTCTCGGGAGGGCTGATCTGGAGTCCGTTCAGGGCTCCGGAGAGGGGGATTCATCGACGTCGTCATCATCAACCATCCTCCATCACCAATTTCATGATGCTCACCGCCATGCGTGAGTAATTCCATCGTAGGCTTGCTGGACGGTGATGGGCTGGATGGGATCTATCATGTAATCGAGTTAGTTTTGTTAGGGTTTGATCCCTAGTGTCCACTATGTTCTGAGATTGATGTTGCTATGACTTTGCTATGCTTAATGCTTGTCACTAGGGCCCGAGTGCCATGATTTCAGATCTGAACCTATTATGTTTTCATCAATATATGAGTGTTCTTGATCCTATCTTGCAAGTCTATAGTCACCTATTATGTGTTATGATCCGTTAACCCCGAAGTGACAATAATCAGGATACTTACCGGTGATGACCGTAGTTTTAGGAGTTCAGTATTCACTATGTGTTAATGCTTTGTTCCAGTTCTATATTAAAAGGAGGCCTTAATATCCCTTAGTTTCCGTAAGGACCCCGCTACCACGGGAGGGTAGGACAAAAGATGTCATGCAAGTTCTTTTCCATAAGCACGTATGACTATATTCAGAATACATGCCTACATTATATCAATGAACTAGAGCTAGTTCTGTGTCACCCCAGGTTATGAATGTTACATGATGAACCACATCCGGCATAATTCTCCATCACCGATCCATTGCCTACGAGCTTTCCATATATTGTTCTTCGCTTATTTACTTTTCCGTTGCTATTGCTATAATCACTACAAAATACCAAAAACATTACTTTTACTACTGTCACCTTTTGTTACCGTTATCACTACTATCATATTACTTTGCTACTAAACACTTTGCTGCAGATATTAAGTTTCCAGGTGTGGTTGAATTGACAACTCAGCTGCTAATACTTGAGAATATTCTTTGGCTCCCCTTGTGTCGAATCAATAAATTTTGGTTGAATACTCTACCCTCAAAAACTGTTGTGATCCCCTATACTTGTGGGTTATCAATATACAACCAACCTCTTAGTGGTCATGTACAATAATAAGTTTTATATACGTACTAGTTTATCAATAGTGGGCCCACCTTACATCCTCACAAAGTGTCTTGGGTCTCGTGTTCCAGCTGGCTCTACTAACCAAGAGCCCGCTTCTCTTCTCTTTCCTCCAACTAATAAGCACATATATATTATTCTATTCCTTATAGCCGGACTACCCACAGTGGGAGTAACATAGGTAGTAATGTCACACATATCTAGATAGAATAGATGATGTGGCAAGCAATAAATGAAGAAATGGTCAAAAGTGGATATGTGTGATGTTACTACCGATGTTACTCCAACTGTGGGTATAGTCTTACTATAGTATAAGACTACCCACAATGGGAGTAACATAGGTAGTAGCATCACACATATCTAGATAAATTAAGTAGATGATGTGGCAAGCAATAATATGAAGAAAGAGAGGAAAATAGTAACATAGCTAGTTACTAGTAGTATGAGTAACATCACCTGTACATATCAAGGCAAGATGTGTCTATAGCCTAATAAATGAAGTGTTGCATGTTACCACACATATATGTTACTCCCAACTATAGAGATAGTAACATAGACTAGTAACACATGGGCATGTTACTAGTCTATTGTAACGCCCACGATGCGGCTATATCTCCCACGTGTCGAAGCACGACTTAGAGGCATAACCGCATTGTAAGCAATGTTGCAATTGAGGTAATCATCACACAACCCATGTAATACATAAGGGAAAGAGATACATAGTTGGCTTACAATCGCCACTTCACACAATACATGAATAAAGCATTACATCAACCAGGTACAATCAAGGTCCGACTACGGAAGCAAAATAAAAGAAGACTACCCCAAATGCTACAGATCCCCGATCATCCCAACTGGGCTCCACTACTGATCAACAGAAAACGGAACAACATAACGAACACGAACTTCAACGAGCTCCTCCTTGAGCTTGGTTGCGTCACCTGCACGATATCATCGGCACCTGCAAACTGGTTTTGGAAGTAAACTGTGAGTCACGGGGACCCAGCAATCTCACACCCTCGCGATCAAGACTATTTAAGCTTATGGGTAGGGAAAAGGTATGAGGTGGAGCAGCAGCAAGCGACTAGCATATTTGGTGGCTAACATATGCAAATGAGAGCGAGAAGAGAAGGCAAAGGCACGATCGATGAACTATGATCAAGAAGTGATCCTAGAACAACCTACGTCAAGCATAACTCCAACATCGTGTTCACTTCCCGGACTCCACCAGAAAGAGACCATCACGGCTACACAAGCGGTTGATGCATTTTAATTAAGTTAAGTCTCAGGTTTTCTACAACCGGACATTAACAAATTCCCATCTACCCATAACCGCGGGCACGGCTTTCCAAAGTTCAAATCCCTGTAGGGGTGTCGCAACTTAGCCCATCACAAGCTCTCACGGTCAACGAAGGATATTCCTTCTCCCTGGAAGACCCGATCAGGCTCGGAATCCCGGTTACAAGACATTTCGACAATGGTAAAACAAGACCAGCAAGACCACCTGATGTGCCGACAAATCCCGATAGGAGCTACACATATCTCGTTCTCAGGGCACACCGGATAAGCTAAGCGTACGGGAGCCAACGTAACCCAAGTTGCCAAGGGACGGCCCCGCACGGTGCTCTAGGTTGGACCAACACTTAGAGAAGCACTGGGCCGGGGGTTTAAATAAAGATGACCCTTGGGTTGGCCGACCCAAGGGAAAGAAAAGGCTAGGTGGCAAATGGTAAAACCAATGTTGGGCCTTGCTAGAGGAGTTTTATTCAAGGCGAACTGTCAAGGGGTTCCCATTATAACCCAACCGTGTAAGGAATGCAAAATCAAGGAACATAACACCGGTATGATGGAAAAACTAGGGCGGCAAGAGTGGAACAAAACACCAGGCATAAGGCCGAGCCTTCCACCCTTTACCAAGTATATAGATGCATTAATTAAATAAGAGATATTGTGATATCCCAACAAAGTATCCATGTTCCAACAAGGAACAAACTCCATCTTCACCTGCAACTAACAACGCTATAAGAGGGGTTGAGCAAAGTGGTAACATAGCCAAACAACGGTTTGCTAGGACAAGGTGGGTTAGAGGTTTGACATGGCAATATGGGAGGCATGATAAGAAAGGGGTAGGTATCGTAGCATAGGCATAGCAATAGAGCGAGCATCTAGCAAGCAAAGATAGAAGTGATTTCGAGGGTACGGTCATCTTGCCTGAGATCCTGCAAGGAAGAAGAACGAGTCCATGAAGAAGACAAACGGACGTAGTCGAACGAATCCTCACCACACGACATTATCGGAACCAACCCGAAGAAGCACACCGGAAAGAAGCAAACAACATAGTAAACAACCATCACATAATCATGGCATGATGCACAACAAGTATGATGCATGTCCGGTTTAATGATACATGGCATGGCATGGCAAAGTGCACAAACAACACTACAAGTGAAGTGGAGCTCAATATGCAACGAGTTGCATATTGCCGGAACACCACATTCAAGTTACTTAGTTCGATCTTGTTTATGTACCCAATAATATTAAATGTTGATTAACAAGGCAAGAGGTGAAGCAAAAGTAAACTACACATTTAAGCAAGTTTAAATGAGGCCGGAAACAATAACAACAATTCCGGAAAAATCCTCAGGTGCATATTTTTGGTTATGGTACTGTTCTGCCCTAAACCATATTTTAGAGTTGTTAAACATGAAAAGTAAAGCCACCATGATAAACTAGGCATTTTTCTACCCCATTTACATATAAAGTTTGTTAGGTTTGGAGCTACGGTTATTTAGTTATGAATTAAATCATTTTAACATGACATAGGAGCAAATTTAATCAAACAACATTTTAAACATTTTGAACATGGATGAAAGTTGAATATTATTAAACTAGACAAAATTCAAGATATTTTTCATATATAAAACATTTTAATCCGATGCACCATTTGAGAGTTATTATATGCATGAAGAACAGGGGCTTTTCTGCAAAACTGTAATTCCCTGGATAATTAGGAAAAACATTCTATGGGAAAAAACACGAAACGGGCCGAAACTGAGATCTGGCCCAGGCGCGGGGAGCTGCTCACATCGGGTCTTAAGGCCGGGCGAGGGGAGCAGCCTGGCCTTGGGGCGCTGTGGCTGGAGAGGCCCAGGCGCTGGATCGGGACGCGGTCAACGCAGCGAGGCGGTCGTCGCTCGATGCGGCTTGGCTGCTGGTCGTCTCCTTCACCAGGAGACAGAACGAAGGCACGGCGGCAGGGCAAAGCAGAGGCCAACGCGGGACTTGGCGACTAACCCGGCGAGGTGGACGAGGCGTAGGGCGGCGGTTGGCTCGGAGCTGAGGGTGCGGGACTCGGCAGGTCCGAGGCCAGGGCGGCATCATCCATGGCGAGGCTCGACGAGGATGAAGACGTCGCAGGAGAGGAGCTCCTCAGGTGATGGCGCTGTTACAAAGAACAGAGAGAGGGAGAGAAACGGGTGAGACAGAGGGAGCAGCGAGGGAGACGAAGGAAAGAAGCAGGGGCCCTGGACAGGGCCTGCTGGTGCTCCGGCAGTGGCGCGCCAACGACGATTCAGATCAAGGCTCGGGACGCTGCTGACGATGGAGGCGAGCTCTATGGCAGAGGGCGCGACGGCGGATCAGTGAGAGGAGACGGGCGCGCAAGGAAGGGGTTCGGCTGCAAGAGAGGTGATGCTCGAGCAAAGGAGGCCCTGGGCACGGGCGCGCTGGACCACGGGCGCAAGGAAGCTATAGGCGGCGGCATGCCCATGTACCGGGAAGGAGAGGGATCGAGTGGAGCTTGGTGGTCGGGGACGATGATTGGCCGTGATTTGGTTGGGTGGCGCTGAAATTGAGGAGAGGATGGATCCTGAGAGGGAGAGGGTAGGTAGGTGGCAGCGGGCAGGAGGGTGGATGGGATAGACCTCCTAATTTTTAGGGTTGGACCAAATATATACATCAGGTGAAATAGGTTAGGGGCTATCTCGTCCCTCCGATTGTAATCGGACGAACGAAAAAATATATGTTAGGAAGTCCAATTAACAAAACGGAGACGTTTTGTAGATGTTTGGGGTTGATCCGGATCCAACGGTGACGACTGTCCGGGTCGGGTTCGGGATAGCTTCGGACACACGCGAGGGGTCGATGCACTGTGCAGATAGGGGGCTAGGCGAACGAGGTTAAGTGTGGACTGTGGAGAGCGGGTTGGTCTGAGATAAGAGAAGAGAGAGAGACCCGACGACTGTTTCCGGAGACCGAAAACGTCCGACGTGTGCCCGGCTATAATGCCGCTATAGTTTAACGGTTGGGCTATCAAATGAACTCCGAACGCGATGAAATTTGACAGGCGGTCTACCTACACTAAAATAAGACTGCACGCCAACTTTCAAACCAATCTGAGAACATTTTCCAGCCACTTATAAAATAATATTTCGGACATGCCGCGGGCGCGTGCAAGTGTGTCTAGGCTCAGAACAGACAACGGAAAGAACGGGCAGGCCGGGACGGATGCAAGTTTTGAAAACATGATGATGCAATGCACATGATGACATGACAAGATGCAACACGCAGGCGAATGACAAGGCAACAACAGTGAATAATTGGAAGACACCTGGCACAAAGGTCTCGGGGCATCACATCTATGTTACTACCCATTGTGGCTAGTTTGAGTAACATCACACATCTCAAGGCAAGATGAGTCTATATCCTAATAAATGAAGTGTTGCATGTTACTACACATATGTTACTCCCCACTATAGAGGTAGTAACATAGACTAGTAACATTCTATGTTACTACTCATTATCGCTAGTCTTATGTCACTCTGTTGTGTACTTACTTGCTCTAATGCATAGTATCATAGAGTAGCTAGTATCATATGTAGTACTTTATTTATATTGTCATGCATGACACATAGTAGCATAACATTTATTATGATATGGTTTCATGATATGATACTTAACCCTCTCTTTCTTCATTTAATTAATTCTATGACAACTCATCAAAATTGCCTAGTTGGCATGCATGATACTAGCTATGATACCCCCTTACTATAATCCTAGCAAAGGTGTACAGATCATTTGTGCTTCGCTTTGTGAGTTTTCATCCGTTTGTTCGAGAAGCGGGGAGAAGTTTCAAACATTTCGGCCACGAGGTGCGGCCACTGGCGTAGGCCTAGTTGGTATTTTAATTATAGAAAATTGAGATGGAGTTCGGACATCATCAAAATCGATGTGTGCCCGTGGCATGCTCTCACGACCCCGTTGAAAAAAATTGGTAAAGTTTGGCACAAGTTTTGATGACCGCTCCTTCCAAACCGGAGCATCTCACATGAAGGATCATGGTTTTCCAAAAGGAGACGTGTCAATTCAAACTCCTGTGGTCGGTGACTTCATCGTTTGGCCTCATAAAAATTTCCACGGTACGCAATCACCATTATACCACGGGTTTGATTTTCTGGCGCATTTCAGGTATCGCTAGCTATATTTAAGACATTTTTTGAGATTAACGTGCATTTTGTGCATAAAAATAAAATTACAACTGGAATTGCATGTGTTGTCGAAAGGGATGAGATCGTTGTTCGATCTAGGAGCATCCAACGGTACAGACATACGATCCATGGGGTTTGGGTTCTGGCCAATCAAAAAGCACGACTCAAATCGTGGGCGGGGTAGCGGGGTTTGGTCGGCACACGGCTTTCATCAATAAACCGTGTGTTATTCGCAAACCAAATTGCATAATTTTGTTCACACATACTGTAGTGAGATCGATTGAGTGTGCTACCTCTATGATATAATAATAATAATAATAATAATAATAACAAAAACATTTCATATTCATTGCCCGAGCTGACAGCATATCAAGGTCAACATATTAACGGTTCTTACATCAACAGAAAAACCGGGCATAACTCACAAATTTAGTACACATGACAGTTCTAAATTGAACGAATTAAGTTGCACGATAGGCATAAAGACTAGTCTTACAGCTTAATTCCCATGTACATGGGGGGGACTGGGATCATTAAATTGACCCCAAATGAACTTCGGGTTTTTGATGATTTTATGCTTCTTTGTCGTGCTGGTGTGTGATCCCTTGGCTGGAAACTCACAAATTCATCGTACTCGTCCTGATCGACAACATCATCGACACCCAGTACCCTTATCTTCCCATGCATCGCTAAATGGCCGTTCTTATGCAAGGGATCTTCCACAAAGAAAATCTGGGTAGCATCGCTGGCAAGAATGAATGGGTCCACGTGATATGCCATCGTTGTCTTGTTAACACAGGTCTTCCTGTACTCATCAATCCTTACCTGACCAAGAGGGATCCATGCGCACCTTAATAATGCCACCTTAACTTTCACATAGTCAAGATCCCAAATCTCTTTGATGGTTCCATAGTATACCATTTTATCAGCTTCATTTACAGTCATGCATTCTATTTGAACAGAGTTGTTCTGATACGAGGTCTTCTTATCATGTTCCTTATTGTAGAACGTGTATCCATTTATGTCATATGCTTGGTACGTCAACACTATAAGTGATGGCTTTTGTGCCAACCACGTAGCAATGTCATAGATGGATCCTTGTGCCAAACGATTCTTCAGCCATTTGGCGTACTTCTTAGTGTGCTCCTTCATCTCCACTTCTGATGAATGCACCATTGGTTAGAAGCTTTGGCAAACCTCCGCCAAGTGTTCTTCGGCAATGAGAACTGGGCTATTAAGCAGTACCGTTAAATGGGCTTTCTCTGCCAATTCTCCGGGTGCAGCCATTTGCGTGCCAGCAAGGACCGGCTTACCTTTCATCCTTCCCTCGTGGCGAGAGAGGGGCAAACCTATAGGTATTTTTACATGTATTCAGTGCAAAACTCAACCACCTCCTCCGCGCTATAACCTTGTAGGATGCTTGCCTCTGGATGGTTTTGGTTCCGACAAAAGTGCTTCAGTATTCCCAGGAACCGATCGAAGGGATACATGTTGCGAAGAAACACATGACCACAATACTTTATCTCGTCGACAAGGTGCATAGTGAGATGGACCATGACATCAAAGAATGACGGTGGGAAAAATATCTCTAGGTTGGACATTCTTGCAATATCATCTTGCATATTATCCAGCTCTTTAGGATCTACAACTTTCTGCCATAGTTTGTTGAAGAAATCACAGAGGTCAATGAGTGTGTTTCTTATATCTTTGTCCATCAGATTTCTGATGGCCACCAGGAGGATTTGTGTCAACATTACGTGGCAATCATGTGACTTCATGTGTCCCAACTTCATTTTACCTGAGCTCACATCCACGAGACTTCTGATGTTTGCGTAGTAGGAAGAGGGTGTCTTAAATGACAACAAATAGGTGAAGAACTGTGTTGCTTCTTTTGTATTGAAATTGTAACTCTGGCGAGCTTTTATAAATTTTTCATCATCTTCCGCTTCACTCTTGCGTTGTGATTGATCAACAAGCATATCGAGCCGTGAACCGTCACCATCCTTTCTTTTACCTTTAATCTTGAGCAAAGTACCAAGGATGCTTTCACATACGTTCTTCTCTACGTGCATGACATTGATGCAGTGACATACACGTAGAATCTCCCAGTAAGGTAATTTCCAGAACACCGATTTCTTCTTAAACACTTGATCCTTGGGTGTTAGTTTCATCGTCAAAAGGTGGTTCTTGCCAAGCACAACATTAATTTTTTTAGCCATGTTGTGGACCACCTCCCCGTCATAGGGTCTTGGGTCCACACCTTCCTCTGTCGTACCATCAAATTCAGCTTTCATCTTTCGGTATGGGTGATTCATCCGCAAGAACCTACGATGACACAAATACACTGTTTTGCGCGAGTTGGGAAGTCTTCTGCTACCTGTCCTATCCATGCATGTGAAACACCCTACATCTCCCCTTGTTTTCTGCCCCTATGTGTTGCCTAATGCCGGCATATCTTGAATGGTGTGCACCATCATCGCATGTAGATAGAAAATCTCCTTTATTTAAGCATCATAACATTTTACAGCAGGCGCATCTATCCACACTGTCAGCAGTTCTTCTACCAGTAGCTGAAAGTGAATGTCGATGTCATTTCCAGGTTGCTTCGGGCCTTGGATAATCATTGACATCATAATGTATTTTTTATTCATACACAACCAAGGAGCTAGGTTATATATGCACAGAAGCACCGGCCATGTGCTGTGATTGGTGCTCATATCGCCAAAAGGATTCATCCCGTCAGTACACTCCCCGAGCCTTATACTTCTAGGATCCTTGGCAAAATTTTCAAACTTGTTGTTGATTAATTCCCACTGAGCCCCATATTTCGGGTGTCTCATAAACCTATTCACAATTCGCTCATCACGATGCCATCGCAACCTCTTTGCCTCTCTAGGGTTTGCAAACAAACGTCTCAACCTTGGAATGAAAGGCAACTGCCAAACAACCTTGAATGGCATTCATGTCTTGATTTCGTCGTCCAATTTGTACTTGTCCTTTGCTCTCCTGCGCTTGTATCGTGCATGCTTGCATGCGAGACATGCATGAAAATCTTTGTACTCACCACGGTACAATATACAATCATTCACACAAGCGTGTATCTTCTATACTTCAAGTTCCAATGGGCAAACAATTTTCTTCGCTTCGTTCGTGCTTCTGGGGAGCACATTATCTTCCGGAAGAATATATTTGAAAATACCTAAGATCTCTGTGAAGCCCTTGTTTGATAGGCCGTTTGCTGCTTTAAATCTGAGAAGCGCCAGGGTGGCACTCAACCTGGAATATTTCTTTTTGCAACCTGGATACAATTCTTTCTTGGAGTCCGTATCAATGGTTGGTAGATTCTTGTACCCAATCATATCCTTTTCTGGGCCCTTGAAATCTGCAATCATAATAGCAAAATCTGGCATATCAAGATCGTCGTCATCTGCGTGGACGTCTTGGTTTTCCAGTGGGTGTTTTGGCTTTCCGGTGTTCCATTGGTAGCTTGATGCCTCTGCCCAGATGTTAGATTCAACATCCATGTGACACTTGTCGGCATTCTAGGAATGGGGGACCCCAGACTTGCCTGCCTGCGGCCCATGGCGTGGTTGTGCTGGCAGGTCTGTATGGCCCATCTTCATCAACAAGAAACCAATACCCTCGCGAGGGGCCAAGCCTCGTGAGGCGGACGACGCAAGACCTCCTCAGGAGCGGCCTCACCAGGATGCCTCGCGAGGAGCGGAGATATCAAGGCGGGGCGAACCTCGCGAGATTCTCATGACGTGAGCCATGACGATCGAGACAAGGCGGGCGCCAGGCGGCGCTAGCCCGCGTAGTGTCCTTGTTTCCCCTTTGGTGCTAAGGGAGCAAGCGCAGGCGCGGAGTACCGAGGCATCAAGGAAAGGTTTCCATATTGGTGCAATGAGACCAATACCAGAAGGACTGCAAGACGGAGGTCACCATGGAGCTCAAGACGGCGTCATCACCAGAACCTTTGGCAAGCGAAGACCACCTTTTGTCAGGATAGCTTGTACTAGTTGTCCCCTTTCAAATTGGCCACCATTGTTGGCTCCCTTCCCGCTCAATATTTGGAAGAGGACCAGGGCCTCTATAAATAGGACTAGCCACCACCAAGGGCAGGGGGATGGAGGGAGAGATATCTGATTCCGATCCTCGACCACACATACACCAAGCACAAGAACACCTCAACCTCTGGAGGCTGTTCTTCCCCTTGTACTGTTCATCATCCGCCCAAGAGGCAATCCACCACCACCACACTGGAGTAGGGTATTACACCACAACGGTGGCCCGAACCAGTATAACTCTGGTGTCTTTGTGTTGCGAGTGCGTCGAGTTCATCCGCGAGATCTTAGAGAGCTAGGAAGTAGATCGGTAGGGGGGAAAGAACTTCGTGCGCACCCCAATGTTTGAACCTTAAGGGTTTGTCGGAACCCGAAATCCGCCATTTGGCACGCCAGGTAGGGGTGCGTCGTAGCTTCCCTTCCGTCAACCGGCGCTCCGTCGTCTCCATGGCGGATGCTCGCCGCGCTCGAGCTGAATGCCGGGCTGCCCTCACCACCCGTGTTCCTCAGACGGCTCCCGTGGGTGGGCCACCTCGTCGTTGCCCGTCGCCCGCCACAAACACCGCCACCGGCCCGGTGGGGAACGAGAAGCAAGCGTCCTCGCTGCACCCATCGGTGCGGCAGGACGGCCGCACTGCCACTCCCTCGCTGACCCTGGCCGGTTCCCCGTCCCACGCATGTCGCGCTCCCATGGACGCACAGGCCGCGCTCCTGATGGCGAACGAGCTCCTGCGCTACCACCCGATCAACGACCTCTACGAGGACTGGCTCGACTGCGTCGCCGAGCTCGTCCGCGTCGCAGGGGGCTCCCCGACGCCGTCCCTCTCTCTTCCTCGCCCTCCTCCAGCCACGGGCGACGTGGCTCACGAAGCGCCTCCACCACCTCTGCCCCAAGACGGTGCCTTTGCACCAAGGTGCGCGGCCCCACGGTGCGATCTACCACGCCCGGTGCCCGCGCGCTAAGAGAGAAGCTGCCAAGAAATTCCTCGGCCATGAGAAGCTGCACCCGCGCTCCCCGCGCCGCCTCGCCAAGACCGCGCGCTACCCGCGTTGGCGGCATGCGGGCCTCATCAAGTCCAAGATCTACCTCCAAGACGGGCCCCGGTGACCACAACCGGCTACCGCGCCTTCACCCCCAAGCTGCATAGCGTCGCCTAGCCGGGCAAGTTCAAGCCGGACCTGCCTCCTTGCTACGATGGCACCCTCGACCTGTTAAGGCATATCCCTCTCGATGTAGTTTTGGTGATTGATGACAACATGTTTGCGGACTAACCGTGTGCTTTGAGCATTTCAGAGATTCATGCTTTGGCACAAGACGATTTCTTTCCCCTCGGAGTGTTATTCAAGACGGTGTAGCTCTTTCGTTTCTTGTTTGGTGGACTAGTTTTGTAGGAGTCACCGTACTATCAAGAGGGGGTCCGCTTGGGTATGGCTAGGGTGGAATCAACATGTACACATCCTTTCCTCACCCTCTGAGCACTTCCGCTTCGATGGAGAGCTCATTCCCCTTCCAGATGTGCTGCTTTGGGTCCAAGCGGTAGTACCGCGGTACCCAGCGGTAGTACCGCTTGTGGGTTCTCAGCCGCAGTACCGCTGCTGTACCGGTCCCCTACCGCGTCGACTCGAGGGGGTCGCATCTTGTGTCGGGTTGAGCGGCACTTTGCA
This sequence comes from Triticum dicoccoides, assembly GCF_002162155.2. Lineage (NCBI taxonomy): Eukaryota > Viridiplantae > Streptophyta > Magnoliopsida > Poales > Poaceae > Triticum > Triticum dicoccoides. The sequence continues at coordinate 421,062,185 of NC_041384.1, forward strand.
GCGGTAGTAGAAGCGATAGTACCGCTCAAGAGCGGTAGTACCGCCCTACCACCGCGGCAGTACTGCACTGGGCATGGTTCCTGCTCGTTCTTCATGCCCTCCCATACTGGACGGTAGTACCGCAAGGGGGAGCGGTAGTACCGCTGCCCCTTATGGTAGTACCGCCCTCTGCGGGGCTGTTTTGGGGGTAACGGTTGGATGGGTTCCCCTTGTATAAAAGGGGGACCTCTTCTTCTTCGTTGACTTACCTCTTCCCCCAAAAGCTCCATTAATGCTCCAAGCTCCATTTTCGCCCGAGCTCTCTCCCTAGCCAATCAAACTTGTTGATTTTCTCGGGATTGGTTGAGAAGGCCCTGATCTACACTTCCACCAAGAGAAATTTGATTCCCCCACTAATACCTAGCGGATCTTGTTACTCTTGGGTGTTTGAGCACCCTAGACGGTTGAGGTCACCACGGAGCCATATTCCATTGTGGTGAAGCTTCGTGGTGTTGTTGGGAGCCTCCGATTAAGTTGTGGACATTGCCCCAACTTTGTTTGTAAAGGTCCGGTCGCCGCCTCCAATGGCACCAATAGTGGAATCATGACATCTCGCATTGTGTGAGGGCGTGAGGAGAATACGGTGGCCCTAGTGGCTTCTTGGGGAGCATTGTGCCTCCACACCGCTCCAACAGAGACGTACTTCCCCTCAAAAGGAAGGAACTTCGGTAACACATCCTCGTCTTCACCAGCTCCACTCTTGGTTATCTCGTACCTTTACTTGTGCAAGCTTATTTGTGTTACTTACCTTGCTTGCTTGTGCGCTTGTTATTGTTGCATTATATAGGTTGCTCACCTAGTTGCACATCTAGACGACCTACTTTGATGCAAAGTTTAATTTGGTAAAGAAAAGCTAAAAATTGTTAGTTGCCTATTCACCCCCCTCTAGTCAACTATATCGATCCTTTCACGACCCCGCAGAGTTCCTGCAGCTCTACGAGCTGAGCATTGAAGCGGCCAATGGCGACGAGAAAGTCATGGCAAACTGGTTCCCAATGGCGCTCAAAGACGGCCCCCGTTCGTGGCTCCTGAACCTCCCGCAAGGCTCGATCTCCTCCTGGGACGAGATGCGCGACCGCTTCATCGCCAACTTCCAGGGCACTCATGACCGCCCGCCGGCCGCGGGTGACCTGCGCCGCATCAAGCAGCAACCTGGAGAGATCCTCCGGAAGTACATCCAGCGCTTCAACAACACTCGCCTCCAGATCCCCAGGGTCACGGACGAGGCCATCATCTCCGCGTTCTCTAACGGCGCCTGCGACATCAAGATGAAGGAGGAGCTCGCTATCCACGAGGAGCTGAGCACAGCTCAGGAGCTGTTCAACCTGGCGACCAAGTGCGCAAGAGCTGAGGAGGGGCGCCTTTCCCTCCTCGAGCTTCCAGCTACAGGTGCAGAGGAGAAGAAGGCCAAGGCCAAGGACATGAAGCCGAAGGAAGCAGATGTGCTCGCGGCGGAGCCGGACACCAACCGAGGCAGAGACCAGCCCAAGTCGTCCAAGAGAAGCCGACCATTTTGCGCCTTCCACAACCTGAACACCCACAACACCAGCGACTGTCAAGAACTAGGAGCCATTCGCGAAGGACGCTTCGGTCGATGCCCCGAGCGCAGCGACCGGGGCTACGGCCGAGGAGGAGGACGTGGAGGTGGACGCTGGGACGATCGTGGCCCGCGCCAGGAGTGGCGTGACAGGGCTCGTGAGGACCACTGGTAGGATCATCCTCGCGAGGACACCTGGAGGGACCAGCCTCATGAGGATCGTCCTCAGGGCAACGCCGGTTTTCCCCTGCTGCCGCCACCACCAAGAAGGAATGACGACCACCATCAAGACGAGGGGGCTGGGGGCTTCCAGGAGCCGCGTGCAATCGCCTGCATCTTGGGCGGCGCTCAGGCCCCAGCCTCGTAGCGTATCTTCAAACAGTTCGCTCGTGAGGTGAATGCAGTCCTCCCCAAGCTCGAGGCCACGCGCCCGCTCAGGTGGTCCCAGTGCGCCATCACCTTCAACTCGGCAGGTCAGCTCAAGTGTGCAGCCACCGATGGCGTCCTCCCGATGCTTTGTTCACTAGCCATCAGCAACGTGCAAGTTACCAAGACCCTCATCGATGGCGGCGTAGGGCTCAACGTCCTGTTCGTCGACACGTTCGACAACCTCCAAGTGCCATATGAGCAGCTTCAGCCTACCAAGCCTTTCTCAGGAGTGACCAATGGTTCCACCACACCGATAGGGCACGTCCGCCTCCCTGTCACCTTCGGGGAACGCAAGAACTACCACACCGAGCTCATCAACTTCGACGTCGCGCACATCCATCTGCCATGCAACGCCATCCCCGGGTATCCAGCCCTGGCCAAGTTCATGGCAGTGACACACCACGGTTACAATGTCCTCAAGATGCCAAGAAACGGCAAAATCATCATGGTCCCGTGCGAAGAAAGAGATGCGGCGTGCTCCCTCAAGCACGCTTTTCAAGCTGCGGCAATCGTCGACCCCGACAGAAAGAGTGAGGATCCTCCTGAGGCCATCCCCAAGAAGAATCAGCTTCGCCGTGCCAGACCTCAGGAGGGTGGCGTCGTGGATGGAACCTCGTCAGGATCAGCGCTCGCTTCAGGGGTGCCTCCCTCTGTCGCATAGGAAGGCGCGCCCAGCGCCCTCCTCGGGCAGGGCTCGGGGGCTCTCTTCTGGAGGACCTCAGACCTTGCCAACATCACGAGGGAGGCGCTCGGGCACCACTTGGAGGCGTGCTTCGTGGCACGTTTCCCTCATGAGAACACAGGGCAAGGAGCGCCCACCACTCAGGAGTTCATCACCAAGACCACTCAGGAACTGCAAGACACAAGGGCCATGCGAGGTGACCGCTGCTCACGAGGCGCAGCTCCCCATCCAGGCAAGGATGCCGGGATGCGCGTCTGCATCGACGTTCCAGGGCTCAACAGGGCCGCATCGCAGGAAATTTTCTGGCCTTCATGCGTGGGCTGTTGCGAGGGTCCACTGCACAGCTACATTCGCATGCCCTTCGGCTTGCCGAGCGTGTCGTCAGCCTATCAGCGCAACTTGCAGCGTGTCCTGGCAGCTCAGGAGGCCAGGCACCACGCCGTCCTGGCGGAGATGGAGACGGTCCTCAGGGAACCACCCGAGCCCCCAGAACCTCCCGAGGCTCAGGGCCCCGGCGGCTCGTGAGGAGCCATTCCTTCGCCGCGTACCTTCATCTGCCCCAACTCTCCTTCGTCGACAGAACCAGGTGACATTTTCCAAGTTCGTTTAGCTAGGAGCGCCCCTCGGGCTGCATTATTCCCAGGCCGCGTGGGTCCATCCCTGTGGCATGTATCCCTTTTACTTATGCCTTCAGCTTACCTTGCTGGGGGCGCCCCTTGGGATGCATCATCCCCAAGCCGCTCAGGCCTAATCTAGTGGCATGTATCTTTCTGCATTTACCCAAGCTGATTTGCCTTCCATGCTTAACCTACCTATGGCTATCACTTGCTTGATCGTTGCCCACTACAGGAGCCGCATGCCGGCATCCTTCTTTAGGGCCCCCTTTTGCATTGTCTGACCATCTCGCAGGACCAAGACAATAAACAAGGGCCAAGACCAGGCGCAACCCACCTTGAGGTAGGACCTCGTGAGTCCCGCGCTGGCTCACGAGTGCCTAGACACACCTCGCTAAACCCTACCGTGCCAGGCACGTGTCAGGGTGGGGCTGTACACACCCCGGTGGCTCTCCGCAGTAGGGAGTCCCCTCGCCCGCTCCAGAAGCAAACCAGCGGTCCGGCGCCCTTCTTCGCGTTAACTTGCAGGGGCTTTGAGGGAGTCCTGTATTAGGGGCTCTCCCGATAGCCGGACTATATCCTTGGGCCGGACTGTTGGACTATGAAGATACAAGATTGAAGACTTCGTCTCGTGTCCGCATGGGACTCTACTTGGCGTGAAAGCCAAGCTAGGCAATACGGATATGTATATTTCCTCCTTTGTAACCGACCTTGTGTAACCCTAGCCTCCTTCGGTGTCTATATAAACCAGAGGGTTTTAGTCCATAGGACAACATACAGTCATACCATAGGCTAGCTTCTAGGGTTTAGCCTCTCTGATCTCGTGGTAGATCAACTCTTGTACTACTCATATTATCAAGAATAATCAAGCAGGACGTAGGGTTTTACCTCCATCAAGAGGGCCTGAACCTGGGTAAAACATCGTGTCCCCTGCCTCCTATTATCATCCACCTTAGACGCACAGTTCGGGACCCCCTACCCGAGATCCGCCGGTTTTGACAGCGACATTGGTGCTTTCATTGAGAGTTCCTCTGTATCGTCGCCGTTAGGCTTGATGGCTCCCTCAATAATCGATAGTGATGCAGTCCAGGGTGAGACTTTTCTCCCCGTGCAGATCTTTGTATTCGGCGGCTTCGCACTGTGGGCCAACTCGTTTGGCCATCTGGAGCAGATCGAGAGTTACGCCCCTGGCCACCAGGTCAGGTTTGGAAGCTTAAACTACACGGCCGATATCCGTGGAGACTTGATCTTCGACGGATTCGAGCCCCTGCTTAGTGCGCCACACTGTCACAATGAGCATGATTTAGCTCTGTCATCAGACAATGTCCAGCAGATCGCGCCGGGAACCGCTTCGACCCTCAATTCGGAGCCAATTGCGCCATCCTTGGATGGGTGGATAGACCCCTCCACGGAGGCCGCACTCTCATCGGCGATCGAGCAGAGTATCGCCCTTACCCTTCACGGGAGCCGTGATGCCAAGCTGCCGGATCCTTCCCCGGCCACGGACTCTGAACCGCCTGCGCCCGTGCCTATCGAATCCGACTGGGTGCCGATCATGGAGTTTACCTCTGTAGATATCTTTCAGCACTCGCCCTTCGGCGACATACTGAACTCATTAAGGTCTCTCTCCTTGTCAGGAGAGTCCTGGCCGAACTATGTCCGACAGGATTGGGATGCGGATGACAAAGAAATTCACCGCCCACCCACCACCCACTTAGTAGCCACTGACGACGATTTGACTGACATGCTCGACTTCGACTCCGAAGACATCGACGGTATGGGCGACGATGCAGGAGACGAACAAGAACCACTGCCCATAGGGCACTGGACGCCCACTTCATCATATGATGTATACATGGTGGACACACCCAAAGAAAACGACGATGAGGAATGAAAGGACGTAGCGAAGGGTTGTTCCCTCGAGAAGCAGTCAAAGCGGCGGCGTAAGCGCCGCTCCAAATCCCGCCTCGGTAGAAACAACGGTCATATAGACCCAGCGATAGAGCATGGTGAACCATCGCCCGACCATGGCAACATGGAGAATCAAACCGAACAACCCGACTCTGTCAAAGATAACAGTCCGGACGACATCACACCGGAAAGGCCACCGGAGCAACAGAATGCCCATCAAAGGCTTGTTGCCACTACGAGGAGTCTGAAAAAGCAGAAGCAAAGGCTCAGGGCTGCGCAAGACACACTCAGAATCAGATGGAGTGAAGTACTCAACACTGCAGCAAAGTACGGTGGTAACCGCCACACCAAGAGCTACCCGAAGCGAAAGTTGTTACCTGAATTCAACAAGGAGGCCTTAGATCCCCCGCAATTAGAAAACAAAATGGCCATCCGGTCGGATAGACGACCTCGTGGCCAACATAGAGCAGCAAAAGATGCCGCACATAAGCCAGTACACGATCCACGCGAGGGCTCACATCAAAAGGACGATGCAACCAAATCCATATATGGGCCACGCAAGCGTGCTCCAGTATGCAATACAACACAACAAACATCCGAACACCACGATACACCCAAATACAGGGGTGCTGCACACCCCCTATGTTTCACCGATGAGGTGCTGGACCATGAATTTCCAGAGGGATTCAAACCCGTAAACATAGAGGCGTATGACGGAACGACATACCCTAGGGTCTGGATTGAGGACTATACCCTCCATATCCACATGGCTCGAGGAGATGATCTCCACGCCATCAAGTACTTACCCCTCAAGCTCAAAGGGCTAGCTCGGCACTGGCTTAAAAGCCTCCCCGAAAACTCCATTGGAAGCTGGGAAGAGCTCGAAGACGCCTTTCGGGCAAATTTTCAAGGGACCTATGTCCGACCACCGGATGCAGACGATTTAAGTCATATAACTCAACATCCCGGAGAGTCAGCCCAAAATATTTGGAATAGGTTCCTCACTAAGAAGAACCAAATAGTCGACTGTCCGGACGCCGAAGCCTTAGCAGCTTTCGAGCACAGTTTTCAAGACGAATGGCTCGCCAGACACCTCGGCCAAGAAAAGCCGAGAACAATGGCAGCATTAACAAGCCTCATGACCCGCTTTTGCGCGGGCGAGGACAACTGGTTAGCCCGATGCAGCACCAGCGACCCAAGTACATCCGAAGTCAGGGACAGAAATGGGAAATCACGACGCAGCAAAAACAAGCGCCGGAATAAAGAAGACAGCCCAAAGAGCACGGCGGTAAACGTCAGATTCAGAAGCTCTCGGCCAGGTCAGCAAAAGCCGCCCTCCAAAGGCAACAAAGACGAACTGTCCAGCCTAAACAAGATTCTGGACCAAATATGTCAGATCCATAGTACCCCCGACAAACCTGCAAATCATACCCATAGAGAATGTTGGGTCTTCAAGCAGTCCGACAAGCTCAACGCCGAATATAAGGGGCAGGATAGACCAAGCGAAGACGAGGACGAGCCTCCCAAGCAAAGCACTGGGGGAACAGAAGAAATTCCCACCAGAAGTCAAAACAGTCAATGTGTTACACGTAATAAAGGGGAGAAACAAAGCGTCACTCCCAGAGACACATGCCCCAGGTCCTATCACTATGGAGTTCTGCCACTGGTCGTCCCAACCGATCACTTTTGACCATCGGGATTACTCAGCAAGTGTCCGGCGTGCAGGATGGGCTTCCTTGGTATTAGACACAATAATTGACGGATACCACTTCACAAGAGTTCTGATGGATGGCGGCAACAGTTTAAGCATGATATATCAGGATACAGTGCGCAACATGGGGATAGACCCAGCAAAAAATTAGCCATAGCAATACTACCTTTAAAGGAGTAACGCCGGGCCCAGAAGCCCATTGCATGGGCTCCATGCTACTAGATGTTATATTCGGCTTTCCCGGTAACTTCCGCAGCGAAAAGTTAACCTTCCACATCGCTCCGTTCCAAAGTGGCTATCAAGCTCTACTCGGATGCGAAGCTTTCGCTCGCTTTAACGCAATACCGCATTACGCTTCTCTCATGCTTAAGATGCCCGGTCCACGCGGCATAATTACAGTAAATGGAAATATTGAGCACTCCTTGTGCGCGGAAGACTGTGCGGCTGCCTTGGCAGCCGCATGCTAAACGGCCTCACCAACTGAAGCATCTGATAGGTCGTTAAGACCACGGACGCGGTTAGACGAGTCTGGCGCAGTTATATGTAATTGATACAGGTTTGATGGCTATACCCCTATTACAATACAAGGGGCTCAACGTGTGCAAACAAGTGGCAATTAGGCTCAACTTTACTCATCTTGAACTGTACATAGTTTCTTTAGTACAACCTACCTTTTTGCATGACAACTTTTCAACTAAGTTCCTATCTTTTACAGATGACCATCGTGCTACACCCGTCCAGGATACGGCACAACGGAGACACATGCACAGACGTGCAACAGGGACCCGTTCCAAGGATTCTTTTTAGATTAAGACCCTGCATAAACCTTTTTTACTGTCTCTTGTTGATACACATCCCCCGGATTCTCAGTACAATTGAGAAGGATGCTGACGTATTGGCATGTGGCCACGTCAGAATATTGCACGTACCTGGACACCAGGGGCTTATTACAAAGGGCACTGTTTAGGTCCGGTTTACACCATAAAGACCGAATACCTTAGGGAGTGTTCGGCGTCGTGAGTTTGGCCTTATATGCATCAGCTCCAAATCATGTCTTTGGTTAAATGTTGGGTTTACCCAGTTCCTGTGTTTTGCTGCCTTACATTCCGCTCCATCAGCTAAGGCGGCACCAGGAGAACTACTGTGATTATGGCCTGGTTCATCCGGACGAGCACCTCAGTAGAGAAAGCCGAAAACTGACTGTCATGATATAGCGTGAGACTGGTCAACCACTCAATGACCTATCCGAATCTTCGGGATTCCTCCACCTTAACGAAGGGTCGTTTCCCGGCCAGGCACGTACGCACCCTGAATTCAGATGAGTGCGGAGCCACCAGGGGCTATATAGTAGCCCCACTATCAAACTCCTCTGGCTAAGTGAAAGTGTTAAAGCATTATAGTCCGGTTGCCTAGTTCGCTGCGCTATCACCTCCTTAATGGACCAAGACATTGGATCAAGTGTGAACATGCGTCTTCTGCAAACACACCCGCATTATGTGCGTGGGGGCTAAAGCCGACGACTGCAATCTTTCAGGTTATATACATATATACATAGATGGCCGCACAGGAGGCATCATAATACTTTCGGGCAAAAGTATAAATACAGCCTTGATAAACTTAATAAAACATTATTTTTACAATGAGAATACATGTCATTCAAACATAATATTCTTCGAGCACTAGGCCTCTATCGAATGAGCGCCTTCAAGAACTTCTTCAAAATAGTGCTCGGCAGCCACTCGGCCTATGGCCAAACCCTGCGCCGCAACAGTGGTGGCATCCATCTCCGCCCAGTATGTTTTGACACGGCCAAGGGCCATCCGCGAGCCTTCTATGCACGCCAACCACTTCATCGCATTAATGCGCGGCACCGCACCAAGGAACTGCTGCACCAAACTAAAATAGTTGTTCGGCTTTGGCCTTTCCGGCCACAGATGATCCACAACAGACCTCGTGGCGAGTCCGAACAATCTATTCAGCTCGGCCCATTCGGCAAGCCGATCAGTCAATGGAATCGGACGCTCTAGAACATTAAATTGTGACCAGAATAGCTTGTCCACTTCATGATCTGTTTGATCTCGGAAGTATTCAGCCGCATCGCTAGCACTCGCCGCCAAGTCCAGATATGCGTCCGCCAAACTCCACAGCCGGTCCAGAGGGGCATACTGAGGATCTCCAAACTTCCTCCGCAGCATGAAGGGTTTCCCAGCCGCGATATCCCCGGCCTGACGCGGCTCCTCCTTCTTCGCTCTCATTGCAAAGCGGGTGTCTTTAGTCGCCATCATGGCCTTTTCTTGGTCCGTCACCTTTGCCTGGTTTTCTTGTTCAAGAAGCTGGCAACGGTCGGCAGTGTCTTTTAACTTTACAGCCATATTGGCCATTCTTTCCTTGCTCTCGCTATGCGCGGCCTTTTCGGCTCTTAACTCTTCGGGCGCCCTTAAAGCGGACGCATTACTACTCCTTGCTTGCTCCTTAGCTCGGGCAAGCTCCGCCCGAAGGGTCTCCACGATGGCAGCTCCGTCTGCAGTCATGACATATTAAAGATACTGGCATCATGCTGCTCTTACTATGTGACATTCACCAGAAAATTCACCTACCTTGTGCCTCGTCAAGCCCCTTGTTAACAAGCACAATGTCGGCATCGGCCGCATCTAGTTGCCGCTTTAGTTCGGCAACCCCATCAGTCCGGCTAGCCACCGGAGCTTCAACCACCTGCACATAAAGGCGGTCTGGTTATTACCTGGGACTACGATCCTCTGTTTGCCGCCATTCTCGACGACAACCAGGGTCTCAGGGGCTACTATCCACACAGGGCACACCTAAATAGGTGCGGTACTGTCAAAAATGTATATCATTTCACGTACCTCAAAACCCGTCAGTAGACTCATAAAGGCTTCATGCAACCCCTTTTTGGCGGACGAAATCCTTTCAATCACCGTACCCATCAACGTACGGTGCTCTTCTGAGATAGTCGCTCGCTCTAGCAGATCCTTCAGTATGTCTGACCGCATACCAGATGGTGTCGGACTCTTTTGATTGCTCTCTTCAAGAGCCGAATACTAGGGACTTTGGTTGGCCATAGGATTACCTTCTGCCCTTGCTGGATCAGGAGAAACCCTCCGCGACGACACTTAAAGGTCGCCCGCTTCTTGAGCTGGGGAGTCCGGGGGAGGCGTTTCGCTCTCCATCATCTCCAGAAGAAGATCCCCTGAAGACGAGCTCTGCTGAGAAGGGATAAGATCCGAACTACAAGATAAATGCTTCGGTTATTTTCCTCAGAAGTAAGGTAGGATATCTTCACTATTAAGTACTTTTTGATTACTTACAGCTCGTTACAGGTTGATCCCCGTGCGGACATTGTGCGGCAAGAGCACCCTCCGAGGCAGGACCCTCTGGTGGAGATTTCTTCTCCCGTTTGGAAACCTTGGTTTCCGGATCTTCAGAGGTAGTCCTCTTCCTTCCCCGGGGCGAGAGAATGTCAGATTCTTCCCCTGGGTTGTCCTCCCTCACGGAGGCGCTCATTCCCTCGGTTGGAATAGGTAGCGGTGGAGGCCCGCTTTCGGCCTCTTTATTCCCCCCTTCATCTTCCTTTGAGGGCACCAGGCAAGGTGCTGGCTCGAGCATATTTTCCAGCACCGGATTGTCCAAGCCTTCAGGAAGGGAGGTCGAACACCGGATCATCTTCGCCTTTGTTATCCAGTCCTGGTCAAGGAGAAATTCTTCAGAATGATGACATGATAAATAAAAGGACAGTGTGTTCAGCCATGGGATTACTTACTTGGGCCGCGGTGCAGTTGCTGCTCAGGCCTAGGTCCTCAGTAGTGTCCGGACACTCTATTTGGGGCCCAAAGAACGATTTGTACATCTCCTCGTGCGTCAGGCTGAGGAAATTCTGAATAGTGCACGGTCCTTCCGGGTTGAATTCCCACATGTGGAGGGGCCGGCGTTTGCAAGGCTGGACTCAATGAACCAGCATGACTTGCATTACCATAATCAGACTGAAATCTCCCTCGAAGAGATCTCGGATGCGGCTCTACAGTATGGGCACATCCTTGGCTGGACCCCAGCTTAGCCCCCTGCTGATCCAGGACATCAGTTGTGGTGGAGGGCCTGAGCGAAAGGTGGGGGCGGCTACCCACTTGGCACTTCGGGGAGCTGTGACGTAAAACCACTCCCGTTGCCACAATCCGGACACCTCTGGAAAGGAACCCTTCGGCCATGGAGCGCCAGCACTTTTGCTTATTAGAGCAACTTCGCACGCTGCGTACTGCTCCTCGACCATCTTCGGCTTCACATCAAAGGTCTTGAGCCACAGGCCGAAGTGAGGGGTAATGCGTAGTAAGGCCTCACAAACGACAATAAATGACGAGATGTGAAGGAGGGAATCCGGGGCTAGGTCGTGAAAATCCAGCCCGTAATAGAACATAAGACCCCTAACAAATGGATCCAGAGCGAGGCCTACTCCTCGGAGGAAGTGGGAGATGAACACAACGCTCTCGTTGGGTTCGGGAGTAGGGATGACCTGCCCTCGGGCGGGCAGCCTATGCGAAATTTCGGCGGTCAGGTATCTGGCCTCCCTCAACTTCTTGATATCCTCCTCCGTGACGGAGGAAGGCATCCACCGGCCTTGGAGGCTGGATCCGGACATGATTGAAGGTCCAAAGCACCTGACCTGGGCTTTGGGTGTTAGAACTAGAGGCGGGGGAAGGATTCGATTGAGCATGGGAGGAAAAAAAGTAAAAGCCTTGTCCCTTTATAAAGAGGGTGAATATCAAGCGTCCTCCTCGTGGCCGTTTGGGACTTTCCTAAAATCTTGGAGTCCTAGGCACGGTTGGGTTACCCACGTCTGTATTGATGAGAATCACGTAATAAGGGGAACACAATCTCTGCTTTGACAAGACATGTTAAGAAACCGCCTCACGTTATGTGCGGGGCTGGTTAAGGAAAAGCGGTTCGAATAATTACCGGGCCATGGCATGATGTCATGTTGCCAAAACGTGTCAGCAGATTGGATTTGTGGAAATATTATTCTCTCTATGGTGGTATGTGGAACTTATTTTGCAGGGTCGGACACTATCCTTGTATTTAAACTTTTCTGTGGTGTATTCGGAGGAGGAACCCGCCTTGCAATGCCGAAGACAACACCGCGCGCCGGACTCATCATCATTGAAGCCTGGTTCATGGGCTATTGAGGGAGTCCTGGATTAGGGGGTCTCCGGACAGCCGGACTATATCCTTGGGCCGGACAGTTGGACTATGAAGATACAAGATTGAAGACTTCGTCTCGTGTCCGGATGGGACTCTACTTGGCATGAAAGCCAAGCTAGGCATTACGGATATATATATTTCCTCCTTTGTAACCGTCCTTGTGTAACCCTAGCCTCCTCTGGTGTCTATATAAACCGGAGGGGTTTATTCCGTAGGACAACATACAATCATACCATAGGCTAGCTTCTAGGGTTTAGCCTCTCTGATCTCGTGGTAGATCAACTCTTGTACTACTCATATTATCAAGAATAATCAAGCAGGACGTAGGGTTTTACCTCCATCAAGAGGGCCCGAACCTGGGTAAAACATCATGTCCCCTGCCTCCTGTTACCATCCGCCCTAGACGCACAGTTCGGTACCCCCTACCCGAGATCCGCCGGTTTTGACACCAACAGGCTTCCTGAGGATCATGGCGGGCGGTACCACGGACTCTCCTTCTTCTCTCATGCGATTCGCTTGCGCATTAAAAGGGGGCTCCTGAGCATCGTGACTCAGGAGCTCTTACTGGCTCTCCAGCCCTCACCCCCTGGCCTTGACCACAGCATCGCGACCTGGCATACCAGCGGTGGTTGAGCTCGCTCGAGGGCTGGGACCTGAGTACGCAGAGCACCAAGAAGAGCATGGAGGGGAGGGGGAAACCCGCACGGGCCTGGCATGGCTACGCTACAGCGACCAATGCACGAACCTGGGCGTGCTACGAGGAGTAGACTCCAGACAAACCAGAAAAGTTCACACACGGAACCCACCCATCATCGTGACACAAGATCTTTGCAGCGGCTCCATTGCAGCAATGTCACCTCCCTTTCTTGCCTCTTCACGGTTGCTTGGGTGCTAAGGGGGACCTCCTGAGCATCACGCCTCAGGGGCTCTTACTCGACCTCGGGCCGCTCACCTTCTGGCCTTGACCACAGCATCGCGACCTGGCATACCAGCGACGGCTGCAGCCTGCCTGGGGACCAGGACCTGTCAGCATAGAGCACCAAGCAGTCATGAGGATAGAAAGGGGAGACTGAGCCAAAGCGGACCTTGCTCTTTCCGCTGCTCTGCTGTGGCGATAGTTTCTTCCTTTCCCATTCTAAGGTAGCTGCTTCCGCGCTAAAGGGGGCCTCTTGAGCATTGCGCCTCAGGAGCTCTTATTGGACCTCGGGCCGCTTACCTCCTGGCCTTGACCGCAAAATCGCGACCTGGCATACCAGGGACGGCTGCAGCCTGCTTGGGGACCGGGACCTATCTGCGTAGAGCACCAAGCTGCCGAGGGATTGGAAAGGGGAAGCCAAGCCTCGGCAGGACAGGCGTTCGCAAAATTTCATAACAGGGAACATATACGCGAAGGGTATTACAAACGCTTTACACGCCCCTAGGGGGCCCATTTCTTGATTCCTCGCAGGGAACAAAAGGGAAGGGATTCCTAGGAGTTCTATCTACACGTGTCAGATACCGCTGACGCCATCATCAATAGTGGGCCACGTGAGGCCGGTGCTAACCCCTCCCAGATCAGCGGCACCGGCGGCTGGACGTCGCGGCCCTGCTCTGGGTTCGGTGGGAGCTCGGCGGCACGTAGCTGTCGTCGCTCGTCTCCGGAGACTCCAAGAGCTCGAGAGAGTCGCTGGACCACCACGAGTCGCCGCTGTCACTGGAGGAGTTGCAGGCAAGACCAGTGGAGGGACCCACGCCCGCCGCAACATCGTCCTGGTGACCTCCTTCAGGGCAGCACTCCAGGCGGCGGCCTTCCTCGTCAAAGACCTTGAAGAACAGCATGGAGGCGCCATCGTACTCAAAGTGGATCGCGAGGGTGCCCTCCGCACGGCAGACCCGGGAAATCTCGCCCCAGCCTCGGGTCATGAAGATCTTCCCAGAGGCGACGGTTCCAATCTCCGCTCCGGTTGCAGGGGCGTTGCAGTCAGCATGCTGCAGCCAAAGTTTGCGAACGCACCTCGGCGGCGAAGAACGGTGGGAGGCGTATCCAGGTGCTTGGTGGCATCGCCGCCCACAGCATGAACTCACGCGACGAGTCCGCGGCATGGACCCCTGGGGCGACAGGGCGCATCGCTATCGCGCGGCGACCACGGGCGCGGCACGGGTGGCGCCGCTCATCGATTCACTCTCCTGAGCCCTCGGCTCGGGCGTACAAGGGTAGAGGATACCCTGGATGAGGCCGCTCGCACCAAGGTCTCGTCACCACCTGCATCACCGCTTCATCACGGTGGTGATGCGGCTTCTTCTTCGGTGGAAGCGGCTCTGGATCATTGCGGGGGGCCTTTCCTTTCTCTTCAGTGGAGAACCTTTGGATGGGTGCCATTGCTGCTAGCGGTGCAGCAAGGAGGAAGAAGCAAGTGAACCAAGAAGAGATGGGTGACGGGGGCTCCGCCCCCTCCCCATTTATAGCGGAAGAAGGCCAACCGACACCTCCCATGATCACATGTAATGATGATTTTCCTTGCATGTCACAAGGACTTGTCAAGTCGAGCGGTTGCCGAGGCCGCGTGGGGAAGTAGAGACGCCCACGCCCAATCAACCGCCACGTGTCGACCGAGGCCTGATACGTCTCCAACGTATATATAATTTATGAAGTATTCATGCTATTATATTATCTGTTTTGGATGTTTATGGGATTTATTATACACTTTTATATTATTTTTGGGACTAACCTATTAACCCAGAGCCCAGTGTCAGTTTCTGTTTTTTCCTTGTTTTAGAGTATCGCAAAAAAGGAAAATCAAACGGAGTCCAATTGACTTGAAACTTCACGGAACTTATTTTTGGACCAGAAGAAGCCCATAGAGTATCGGAGATTGACCAGGAGAGTCCCGGGATGCCCACAAGGGTGGGGGCACGCCCACCCCCCTAGGCGCGCCCCCCGCCTCGTGGACAGCCCGGAGATCCACCGACGTACTTCTTCCTTCCATATATACCCATATACCCTAAAAACATTGAGGAGCATAATAGATCGGGAGTTCTGCCGCCAGAAGCCTCCGTAGCCACCGAAAATCAATCTGGACCCGTTTCGGCACCCTGCCGGAGGGGGAATCCCTCTCCGGTGGCCATCTTCATCATCCCAGTGCTCTCCATGATGAGGAGGGAGTAGTTCTCCCTCGGGGCTGAGGGTATGTACCAGTAGCTATGTGTTTGATCTCTCTCTCTCTCTTGTGTTCTTGAGGTGATACGATCTTGATGTATCATGAGCTTTGCTATTATATTTGGATCCTATGATATTTCTCCCCCTCTACTCTCTTGTAATGGATTGAGTTTTCCCTTTGAAGTTATCTTATCAAATTGAGTCTTTAAGGATTTGAGAACACTTGATGTATGTCTTGTGTGGGATACCTGTGATGACAATGGGGTATTCTATTGATCCACTTGATGTATGTTTTGGTGATCAACTTGCGGGTTCCGCCCATGAACCTATGCATAGGGGTTGGCACACGTTTTCGTCTTGACTCTCCGATAGAATCTTTGGGGCACTCTTTGAAGTTCTTTGTGTTGGTTTGAATAGATGAATCTGAGATTGTGTGATGCATATTGTATAATCATACCCACGGATACTTGAGGTGACATTGGAGTATCTAGGTGACATTAGGGTTTTGGTTGATTTGTGTCTTAAGGTGTTATTCCAGTATGAACTCTATGATAGATTGAACGGAAATAATAGCTTCATGTTATTTTACTACGGACTCTTGAATAGATCGATCAGAAAGGATAACTTTGAGGTGGTTTCGTACCCTACCATAATCTCTTCGTTTGTTCTCCGCTATTAGTGACTTTGGAGTGACTCTTTGTTGCATGTTGAGGGAAAGTTAATTGATCCAATTATGTTATTATTGTTGAGAGTACTTGCACTAGTGAAAGTATGAACCCTAGGACTTCTTTCAACGCATTGCAATACCGTTTGTGCTCACTTTTATCATTAGTTACCTTGCTGTTTTTATATTTTCAGATTACAAAAACCTTTATCTACCATCCATATACCACTTGTATCACCATCTCTTCGCCGAACTGGTGCACCTATACAATTTACCATTGTATTGGGTGTGTTGGGGACACAAGAGACGCTTTGTTATTTGGTTGCAGGGTTGCTTGAGAGAGACCATCTTCATCCTACGCCTCCTACGGATTGATAAACCTTAGGTCATCCACTTGAGGGAAATTTGCTACTGTCCTACAAACCTCTGCACTTGGAGGCCCAACAACGTCTACAAGAAGAAGGTTGTGTAGTAGACATCAAGTTCTTTTCTGGCGCCGTTGCCGGGGAGGTTAGCGCTTGAAGGTATATCTTTAGATCTTGCAATCGAATCTTTTTGTTTCTTGCTTTATCACTAGTTTTGTTTATAAAAGAATATTACAAAAAAATGGAATTCAGGGTACCTCATATGCTTCATATTTTTAGTATCTATGATGAAAATAAGGATTCCGATAATTTTTCTCAAGTGCTAGAAGAAGAATGCATTAGAATGGTTGGCACTAAATATTTGAATGATGAGCATGATTGCAATGTTGTTAGTATGAATTCATTGAATATCCATGATGCTAATGATATGCAAAGCCACAAGATTGGGGAAGATATGTTTGATGAAGATGATATTTTTTGTCCCCCATGTTTTGATGAGCAAATTTACTATGATGAAAGCATGCCTCCTATTTATGATGATTATATTGATGAAAGTGGATTTGGAGAGGTCATGACTTTATTTTGTGATGAATCCACTATTTTGGAAGAGGTTCCGATTGATTATGAGAACAAAGTTGCTATCTATGATGATTATTGTGATGACTTGTATGCTATAAAGAATAATGATATCCATGAAACTTGTCATCATGATTTTAGTTTTCAATTGGATTATGCCTCACATGATAGTTATTTTGTTGAGTTTGCTCCCACTACTCTTCATGAGAAGAAATTTGCTTATGTGGTGAGTAATAAAAATGCTATGCTTATGCATCATGAAAATAATGCTTTATGTGATATCTATATTGTTGAATCCATTCATGATGCTACTGAAATTTATTATGAGGGAGGAATATATTCTTGTAGGAATTGCAATAATATCAAGTTTCCTCTCTATGTGTTGAAAATCTTGAAGTTATGCTTGTTTTGCCTTCCTATGCTAATTGATTATTGTTCCCATAAATTGTTTGCTCACAAAATCCCTATGCATAGGAAGTGTGTTAGTCTTAAATTTTCTAGTTATATTATTCATGATGCTCTCTTTATGTTTTAATTCTTATCTTTTATGTAAGCATCATTGAAATCATTATGCCTAGCTAGGGGCGTTAAACGATAGCGCTTGTTGCGAGGCAACCCAAGTTTATTTTTGTTCCTTGCTTTTTGCTCCTGTTTAGTAATAAATAATTCATCTAGCCTCTGTTTAGATGTGGTTTTATATTTTAATTAGTGTTTGTGCCAAGTAGAACCTTTGGGAAGACTTGGGGAAAGTCCTTGCGATCATGCTGTAAAAAACAGAAACTTTAGCGCTCATGAGATATGCTGCCATTTGTTATTGGAGAGTGATATTTAGTTAATTCTTTTTGCAGATGATTAATAGATAAATTCCTCACGTCCAGAATTTTATTTTAGAATTTGTGGGGTTCCAGAAGTTTGCGTTAGTTACATATTACTACAGTCTGGTCTGTTTTTGACAGATTCTGTTTTTCATGTGTTGTTTGCTTATTTTGATGAATCTATGGCTAGTCAAAGAGTTTATAAACCATAGAGAAGTTGGAATGCAGTAGGTTTAACATCAATATAAATGAATAATGAGTTCATTACAGTACCTTGAAGTGGTGATTTATTTCCTTATACTAACGGAGCTTACGAGTTTTCTGTTAAGTTTTGTGTTGTGATGTTTTCAAGTTTTGGGTAAAGATTCGATGGACTGTGGAATAAGGAGTGGCAAGATCCTAATCTTGGGGATACCCAAGGCATCCCAAGGTAACATTCAAGGACAACCAAGAGCCTAAGCTTGGGGATGCCCCGGAAGGCATCCCCTCTTTCGTCTTCGTTCATCGGTAACTTTACTTGGAGCTATATTTTTATTTACCACATGATATGTGTTTTGCTTGGAGCGTCAATTTATTTTGTTAGGATTTGCTTTCTGTTATTTAGAACAATGTTTTGCATCTTTTATTTCAATAAAAGTGGCATTGATAGCCTTTACTATGCCTATTTTACTAGTCCACATGTTGCTGTTTGAAAACAGAAAGTTTACCGCTGTTGCAAAAATTCCCTAGAAAAGTCAGAATGTGATAAAATGTTGAAACCTTTTGCATAATAAGCTCTGATAAATTTACTACAGTGGGAATTTTCTTTCATAATTTTTGGAGGTAGGGAAGTATGGATCTTGCTGCACTCTTTACAGGCTGTCCTGTTTAGGCAGATTGCTGTTATGTTTGCATTGTTTGTATATGTTTGCTTCTTTAATGATTCTATTTGAGGATAGGACTATTAAATATGCAGAGGCATTTAGTATGCAATGTTGAATAATAATTTTAGTGATTTGTTATAGTATAGTATGATAAGGTTTCTGCATTGGTTTATACTAACTTATCTCACGAGTCCTTGTTGAGTTTTGTGTGGATGAAGCTTTTGAGATTTAGGGAGACCGTGATATGAGAGGAATTAAGGAGACACAAAAGCTCAAGCTTGGGGATTCCAAAGGCATCCCGAGATAATATTTCAAGAAGTCTCAAGCGTCTAAGCTTGGGGATGCCCCGGTTGGCATCCCACCTTTCTTCTTCAACAACTATCGGTTAGTTTTGGTTGATCCTAAGTTTTCGCTTCTTCACATGATGTTTGCTATTCTTATATGTCATTTTATTTTGTTTTTCTTGCTGCTTGAATAAAGTATCAAGATCTGAAATTATTAAATGAGAGAGAGTCTTCACATAGTTGCATAATTTTTTAACTACTCATTGATCTTCACTTTTATCTTTTTGGAGTAGTTTGTCATTTACTCGTGTCCTTCACTTATATCCTATGAGTAAATGGTTGAACGAATTGAATATCATAAATCTGAAATTATATATGTTCCATATGCTTATCCCATGGGGAGTAATGGCTTTACATATAAGAAGTGGAGGTGGTAAATTTATTGAAGGTTAGCAAACATTGTATTGGTCACTTGAACAATTCATGAAAGAATATTGAAGGAAGAGAGATTTCACATATAAATATACTATCTTGGACATCTTTTGTAACCGTCAGCACTCATTAAAATATGACATGCTAAAAGGTTGATGTTGGACAAGAAAGACAACGTAATGGGTTATGTTTTCTTATATTCGAAATAAAGTATATTGTCATGGATCGCCCAACACGTTGAGCTTGCCTTTCCCCCTCATGCTAGCCAAATTCTTTGCACCAAGTAGAGATACTACTTGTGCTTCCAAACATCCCTTAAACCAGTATTGCCATGAGAGTCCACCATACCTACCTATGGATTGAGTAAGATCCTTCAAGTAAGTTGTCATCGGTGCATGCAATAAAAATTGCTCTCTAAATATGTATGATCTTTTAGTGTCGAGAAAATAAGCTTTATACGATCTTGTGATATGGAAGCAATAAAAGCAACAGACTGCATAATAAAGGTCCGTATCACAAGTGGCAATATAAAGTGATGTTCCCTTGCATTAAGATTTTGTGCATCCAACTATAAAAGTGCATGGCAATCTCTGGTTCCCTCTGCGAAGGGCCTATCTTTTATTATTGTCTTTTACCTTATGCAAGAAGCATGGTGATCTTCACCTTTCCTTTTTTTTAATTTTATCCTTTGGCAACCACCTCGTGTTGGAAAGATTCTGATATATATATCCAATTGGTTGTAAGGCATCATGAACTATTATTGTTGACATTACCCTTGAGATAAAAGGTTGGGAGGTGAATTTATAAGCCTCTATCTTTCTCTGTGTCTGATTAAAACTTTGAGCCCATAAATATCGCTTGAGTGTTAGCAATTGTGAAAGACTAAATGATAGTCGAGTATGTGGAGTTTCCTAAATCAAAGCTCTGACATGGACTGTTCTTGAAAGTAAGATGAATTGTAATTGTTTGATGACTAATAACACGGTTTGTTAGTTTTCAAGAAAGTTTATGATCTACCATTTAACATGTGAATAGCTTGCTACTTGATCATGAGAAGCTTTATGAGATGAGCTACTGTTATGATATGTAACGATGCTAGAAAAGGTGATTGAAATTATCATTGATCAAACTTGTGCACCTGCTAGCATTCACACTTCATAAATTATTTCTTTTATCTTTTACCTACTCGAGGACGAGCATGAATTAAGCTTGGGGATGCTGATACGTCTCCAACGTATCTATAATTTATGAAGTATTCATGCTATTATATTATCTGTTTTGGATGTTTATAGGCTTTATTATACACTTTTATATTATTTTTGGGACTAACCTATTAACCCAGAGCCCAGTGCCAGTTTCTATTTTTTTCCTTGTTTTAGAGTATCGTAGAAAAGGAAAACCAAACGGAGTCCAATTGACCTAAAACTTCACGGAACTTATTTTTGGACCAGAAGAAGCCCGCAGAGTATCGGAGATGGACCAGGAGAGTCCCGGGCTGCCCACGAGTGTGGGGGCGCGCCCACCTGAAAGTGCGTTATATCGACTAGAGGGGGTGAATAGGCGATTTTTATGAAAGTCTTCAAAACGTGGAAGTTTCGAAGAAAAATGATAGAAATAAAGCTATTACCATGCAGCGGAAGGTAGACTACACTAGGCAAACCATAGTCAAGTATTCAATGAAGTGAAAGAATAATGACTAATAGCAGCTAGGTAGTAAGGATCAGGTAGGAAGATATTATGAAGCCAAACAGAACACACAGTCACTCAGTGAAGACAAAAGATAGTGCAATCATACAATGACTTCACAAGGACCAACAGTAAGTAAAGGGAAGGGAAGCATGAAACCAGTGACTCGTTGAAGACAATGATTTGTTGGACCAGTTCCAGTTGCTGTGACAACTGTACGTCTGGTTAGGGCGGCTAGGTTTTTAAACCTTAGGACACACAGTCCCGGATACCCAGTCCTAAACACGCAGCTCAGGACACCCAGTCCTCACCGTATTCCCCTTGAGCTAAGGTCACACAGACCTCGCCCAATCACTCTGGTAAGTCTTCAAGGTAGACTCCCAAACCTTCACAGACTTCGTTCACCGGCGATCCACAATGTCTCTTGGATGCTCAGAACGCGACGCCTAACCGGCTGGAGGATTCACAGTCCTCAAGTGTAATAAGTCTTCAGATCACACAGACAAGAAGACTTAAGTGATGCCTAACACTCTTTGGCTCTGGGTGGTTAGGGCTTTATCCTCGCAAGGAATTCTCTCTCAAAGGCTTCGAGGTGGGTTGCTCTCAAACGACAGAAGCTGTACTCTAACTCTGAGCAGCCAGCCGTTTATGGTTGTAGGGGGTGGGCTATTTATAGCCACTAGGCAACCCGACCTGATTTGTCCGAAATGACCCTGGGTCACTAAGGAACTGACACGTGTTCCAATGGTCAGATTTCAAACTCACACGGCAACTTTACTTGGGCTACAAGCAAAGCTGACTTGTCCGACTCTGGACAAGATTCGCTCTCATAGTCTTCACTCGAAGACATAGGTTTTGGTTAAGCACCACTTCAGTCATTCTGACTGGTTCTCTTGGACCCCACTTAACAGTACGGTGGTTCCTATGACTCAACAAAGAAGAAAAAGAACTACGAAAGATCTAAGTCTTCGAGCTCCATAGGCTTCATGCGATGTCTTCTCTTTTCATAGTCTTCAATGTGAATATCTTCATATACCACCTTTGACATCAATGTCTTCATACAATTTTAGGGGTCATCCCTGGTAGGAAAACCGAATCAATGAGGGACTTCTACCTGTGTTATCCTGCAATTCTCACAAACACATTAGTCCTCAACTAAGTTTGTCGTCAATACTCCAAAACCAACTAGGGGTGGCACTAGATGCACTTAAAATCTCCCCCTTTTTGGTGATTGATGACAAACTAGTTGAAGTTTTCAACGGGGAATATAATATGTGAAATTGTAAAGGAATTGTCTTCATTAGTTGCAAGGGCTCCCCCTGAAGATGTGCATATAAGTAATTTGCTTTTGGAATGCAAAGGCACATGGCAGGTTGTACTCGTGGAGATCCTCTTCAACTTATGATGACAATTCATTATGCATGAGAAGGTACGTGAAGATAATGACATGCATAATGGAAAATGGACGTCTGCAAAATGATCTAAGTGCGGAATTTATCGTCGCACATGCAGAATTTATCGTCGCATCACGAAGTAGCAAATAAGTAGCAGACGACCATCGAGATTAGGTGTTACAACTCAAAGAACCAAATGTATCAAAACGAGAGTTGTAAACACGAGGCAAAATATAAAGCAACCGCCCATGTGGACCCGCTTGAAGACTATCAAACTCATATGCTTCTCCCCCTTTTGTTAGTAAGGACCAAAAAGGTTTGAAGACATAGAGCATCTATCCGTTCCCATGAAGAGTAGGTGAAGCAGCAGGGTCGTCGGTGGTGTTCGGTGGTGCAGAAGAACTTGGAGCAGTGTCGAAGCATGCTGAAGGAGGTGGCGGTGAAGTAGCATCGTATTCATCCTCGATCACTATGGCATTCACAGTTGCAGCAGAGGAAGAGAATTCAGAGTCTTCAAGAGATGGAGTTCGTCGCAGCACTGCCCTTCGAGGAGGTGTGGAGTCAAACTTGAAGCGTTCAGAGAAGCCATCCTCTTGAAGATCATCTTCAGATCACATAAGCGTCAGCCCTTTCCATGCGCGTCGAGAGGTTTCATGTGCAACAAAGGCATTCTTGGTGGCAAGATGGCGAATACGGTTGACATCCACCAAGAGGCTTTGCATTTGGCGCTTCAGCCAGTCATGATGCCTATCCTGTTTCTGATGAAGAGCCACCAGAAGCTCTCGGTCATTGAGAACACGAGTGCGCTTCTTAGGTCGTTGGGCAATTGTGCTATCGGTGGCTTCAGTAAGGGCAGGATGTGGTGCACGTGTAGTTCCAGCCAAAGGATACACACGAGTGACTGCTTCAACTCCTTCAATGTTCTGAGAAAAACTTTGATGCTCCGCATTCTGAAGACTTAGAGGTTCCTTGGCAGGCTTAGGATAAATGGCTTCAACAGACATATCCACATCAGGCAGAAAGATCCGATGATTGCGAGCAGATGGACGATATGAGATAGCGGAGTGGAGTTTAATCAGCCGCATTATCCATGGAGCGTAGAACTTCAAGCCAAAAAGATCAGAGCCTGATGCAGCAAGTTGGCGGATGAAGAAGTCCTGTGCATTGAAGCATTTGCCATGAAGAATATAGAAGACCAAAGTCTTCATTGCACCTTCCAGCTTGGCATGTGGAGAATGTCCTTTGATGGGCCAGAGAGTTCGCCTTATGATGTGATAAATAGTCCTTGGCAGATACTCAAGGTCTTCAACGAAGAACTCCTTGGGATATGCAGCATCTTGTGGCAATGGCTTCATCATACTGAGCATCTGACTCATGTTAGGTTCAGGCTTCTGAAAGATGCTCTCCACAGCTTCACTGTGAAGCTGACAGCCATGTTCGTAGAGATCGCCAGGAGTGGGCAGACCAGTGAGCTCAATGGTATCAAAGGCTTTGGCTTTGTGATGAACATTTCCTGTCATCCACTCCAGGACCCAAGTCTTCAGATCTCTGTTGTACCCACGGATGTGAAGTGTGGCATAGAATTGGAGCAGCAACTCTTCATTCCAGTGCTCTTGGTCGGTGACAAACAGCAGCAATCCAACCTCTTTGAAGCAATCCAGAGCTTCTTCTAGACAGGGCAGACCAGCTATTGCTTCGATGTCAAGACGCTTATGTGGGAAGATGTGACCTTGATTGTATAGAATGCAGGAGTAATAGCTTCGCTGCGGATAGCTCCAGAACTGATCAGATGATATTCTTTCCCTTGAGTAGGGGTTCCTGGAGCTATTGAAGAAAGTGTTGTCTGCTTTGAAGCCATTTACATTGAAGGATCCAGGTGCTAATGCAGCACCTGGAAACTTGGGCAATCTGGGGATTGGCTTCTGTACCTGAGGCCTGTGCTCAACATGGTAGTCAAATTGAGGACCAACAGCAGGCGCAGGAACAGAAGCAGTAGCATCATTGGCTTCACTGACTTCTGGTGCTTGGGTAGGTGAAGGCTCCACATTGGCTTCAGCCATGTCAGCGTCAGTGGCGTCGGTGGCAGCCTCAAAATTCTCAACCTCCACTTGATGAGCTGGAGGGTCGGTCACAGTCACGTTCTCCTCGAGAACAGCTTCTTGGTGAGACGGGGTGTAGCAGTGCTTGGGGTTTCTTCTTCATCGGCTGATGCAGCCGAAATGTCTTCAGCAGCTTTAGCTTCAAACTCAGAGACTGGAGGCCTTGGTCCTTTGCGAAGCCTGCGTAACACTGGCGACGCCTGTGGAGTTGGAGTTGGCTGGGCCTCAAAGTCATCTTTCTCTTGTGATTGTGGGCGATTAGCCCATGATGCATCCTGAGCAATTGGCGTCAGAGGACGACCAATGCTGATGAGTTCGCTGTGCGTTAGCACAGGCGATGATACCTGTTGGTGCTCGAGCTGAGGAAGAACTGCATCATCTTCAACATGGTCATGGTGACCAATGTCTTCAGTAGCGGTGGGATCAGCTGCTGGAAAGTCTTCAGCTTCATGAGCCTCTGTGAAAGCAGGCTCATGGACAGTCAGTTGGGGCTCTTGAGGTTCAGCGTCAGGGTGAACCATGGAGATGGGTTCAACAATCAAGGGCTCTGTGGGAGCAGCCCGTTCCTTCTTGGTCTTCCGCTTCTTCTTGGAGGGAGCAGTAGCAGAGGCTTCAGGATGTTTCCTCTTTCTGGCTTCAGCCTCAGCAGTCCTCGTCTTCTTCAGTTCTGAAGCGGTTGACCTGGCCTTTGGCTTCGAGCCAGTCATGCTAGTTGGGAAGACAATGGGATCTGCTTCCCGCCTTGGTGCATTGGGTTCGGCCACAGTGGGCTTCTTCTTCTGCTTGGCAGCCATCCTGGGATCAATGCCCGGACGCCCAAGGGCCTTGCGCTTCTTAGCCTCGTTGTAGCCTTGCACACACTTGTCAGCCAGGCTCTTCATGCGCTCACGAGAACCCTGAGCTTCTGCGCGTTTCTTGAGAAAGGCTTCTTTGAGCTCGTGCAGCATAATCTTGAAGTTTTTCACCTCTTGCACGCTGAGCTTGGCCATATGCTTCTTGAACTGAGCTTTCCCAAAGTCAATCTTTTGCTTTAGTTCAACAATGCGCTGCGATAGATAATTCTGAAGCAATGGCGCCATGGAAGGTGACACTGAGGCCAATGGGAAGTTGCAGATCTTCGAAGCTGAGGTTGGGCGTGTCAAACCACTCATCAATGAAGTTTTGGATGATTGCCACGTCAAAGAGAGGCAGATCATTGAAGATTTCTGCTTCTTCTTTGCTCTTGATGAGTTGCTCAAGAGCGTCATCTGCAAGATCTTCATCACTGGATAGATCGATGGCATCGTTTCGCAGAATGGCAGCAGCTGTCAGTTCTTGGCCGGTGTGTGGCAGAGGCATCTTGACTTTCTGAGGCTTGGAGATGTGTGATAAATCTTCAGACTGCACACTGTCTTCAGGAGGTGCAGTAGCTAGTGGCTTCGCCCATGAGATTTTTGGTGCAGAGGCAGGCTTTGAAGCTTTAGGCTGCTTCAACTTCTTTGGCTTTGGCGCTGCAGGCGCTTCATCTGATTTAGCGTCATCTGCAGGCTCATTCACGGCTGTCCCTTGAACCACGATGTGAGTGATGAGACTTTCCAAGTTGTAGAAGGGCCCAAGAAGATTGGGTTCAGCTTCATGAGTTCCATCGGCACGGGGAGCAGAGGGACCAGGGTTGAAGTCTAATCCCAAAGACTTCTTGTTCTGCTTCGCTGAGTTCTGGGCAAACTGGAAGTTGCGCTTAAATAGATTATCGTCACGACACCATAGCAGTGACGATGGGTCAGCATCCGCAGGCTGTGGTCCACGGACCATGCAGGGATAGAAGCCTTGTTCAATGGCTTCATCTCTGGTCCTGGGTTGAAGATTTTTGTAGAGGATGTCTCCCCATGGTCACTTGATGGCATTCTTTTCAGCATATTCCTTTGTCACAAATTTGTACTTGAACCACTGTTCTGCCCAATAGCGTCGAATCCATTGGATTCGTGTCTTGCGCTGATTGTAATCCTCTTCAGGATCTGTCTTATAAAGTTCTGAGAGGTCATCAGGCAAATCTCTTCATGTTCCCCCACGATGCTGTCTGCCTCCCTTCCTTGTAGATTTCTCTGAAGCCATGAACTTTAAACTGAAAGGCTTCAATACGTTCAAGGGCTTCAAAGGCTTTCGCTTGCTGGACAAACATGAACTGGCTTTGGGAGAATTTATATGATGCTGTAAGAATTCTACAAATGAAGGCAGACTATGAGAACCAAGGGATTCTCCCACGGACATGTACCTGTGACAGCATTAAGGTGCGAGGGAAGGGGAAGAGGTCATATGCATTCTCAGAAGATTTTGAAGATAAATCAGTTTAGAAGACATTGACCTCATCGTGCGAAGACATTCACTCATAGATAAGGAGTTGGTTCCAGATTTGTACGAATTCATGGATCAGTACAAGTGAGGAATCTAACTACTTTGTGAAGCGTAAGTGAATATACTAGGCATATTATGAGATGCAGTATGAAAGGGATCCAACTGGTGTGAATAGAAACTGCTTGTGGTAGAAAATGACGAAGCTATAGGATCAAAGGGGCCGTAAAAAGGAAGTTTTATTTACCACACGAAGAACTGCTAGACGGAGTGGAAGAGGAGGCCGAGCAGTTCGATCGTCCATGCCCTAACTTGGCGACGGAGGACACCTACAGCGATGGCAGAGAAGACGATGTCCGTGGTCGGTGTGAAGACAGCGTCAGAGAGGTTGCGGCAGATAAGCGCTTCGTCACCGGCGTCGTCGAGGGCTAGCGGTGGCGCTAGGGTTCGTGCGAGAGTGGAAGAAGAGATGATGACTGCGGTGAGGCGTGTATTTATAGGGACATGGGCGGCTCAGTGTTATTACACAGATGCCCCTGGCGATTCACATCTGAGGAACACGTGGCCATCATGCAGCATGTCGGAGGTTGTTCCACGTCCCACGCACGCCTGGATTGTCGGGTGGTCGTTCCCACTTCTCTGGGTTTCAGGTGAAGGAATGAGCATTGAAAATGGACTTAATGTTTGTCTCTGTATCTTCTGCTGACAAGGACGCAGAGAAGACATTTGACAGTTTCAAAGGAATGCATATGATTTGGAGAGATAGAGTTTGGGATAGAAAGCATAGAGAGGTTAGGGTCCGATCACATTCACTTAGTTCAAAAGATTCAACAAGAAGACATAGCTATAAGTGAATGTTGTAGAGGACAGAACACTAGTATATATATATATAATCAACATAGCGAAGATAATCATGAAGACATGTTGAGATTGAAGCCAAACCAAATGTGAAGACATAGCAAATGTAATGCCATGAGTGAAACACTTCAAACAGAACCTTTGGTGGTGGCGTTACCCACCGTATAGGAAGTATTAGACCCAGACACGGCGCACAATTATCATGGCGCTCCGAAGTCAAATTCCACATTAATGTATTCACAC
Source organism: Triticum dicoccoides (assembly GCF_002162155.2). Classification (NCBI taxonomy): domain Eukaryota; kingdom Viridiplantae; phylum Streptophyta; class Magnoliopsida; order Poales; family Poaceae; genus Triticum; species Triticum dicoccoides. The sequence goes on from NC_041384.1 coordinate 421,090,059, forward strand.
TTAGAATGTATGTCTTCATTGATTGAAGATATACTTTACTTCGTGTGTTGCACATCTAAGTCATCAATATGCATAAGTGTTAGGATGTGTGCCTGATCACAGGACATTTGAGGATTCCAAGATATTTAGCTCACACCGTAACTTGCAAAATCTCTTCTCATCCAAAGGCTTGGTGAAGATATCGGCCAATTGCTCTTCAGTGCTGACGTGTATGATATCAATATCTTCCTTCACAACATGATCTCTGAGAAAGTGATGACGAATTTCAATGTGCTTTGTCTTCGAGTGCTGAACTGGGTTGTTGGCAATCTTGATGGCGCTTTCGTTGTCGCAGTAGAGTGGCACTTGCTTCAGATGAATGCCATAGTCCTTGAGTGCTTGCTTCATCCACAGAAGCTGAGCGCAGCAAGATCCAGCAGCAATGTATTCAGATTCAGCAATGGAGAGAGATACCTAGTTCTGCTTCTTTGAAGACCAACATACAAATGATCGTCCCAGAAAATGACATGTGCCTGATGTAGACTTGTGATCCACCTTGTCACCAGCATAATCAGCATCCGAGAATCCAACCAGATCAAACTCTGAGCCCTTTGGATACCATAATCCTAGAGTTGGGGTGTGAGCCAAATATCGAAGAATTCGCTTTACAGCTAAGTGATGCGACTCCTTTGGTGCCGCTTGGAATCGAGCACACATGCAAACACTAAGCATAATATCTGGCCTAAATGCACATAGATAAAGTAAAGAACCAATCATGGAGCGGTATACCTTTTGATCGAACTCTTTACCATTGTCGTCGGGACCCAGATGATGTTTGGCTGGCATTGGCGTCATGAAGCCTTTGCAGTCTTGCATACCAAACTTCTTCAGGCAATCTTTGAGATACTTCTCTTGAGATATGAAGATGCCATTGCGTTGCTGTCGTATTTGAAGACCAAGGAAGAACTTCAGCTCTCCCACCATGGACATCTGATATTGCTCTTGCATCATATATCCAAACTCTTCACTGTACTTCTGATTGGTGCAGCCGAAGATAATGTCATCCACATATATTTGGCACACAAACAGTTCACCATCATATGTCTTCGTGAAGAGAGTGGGGTCAAGGGAACTAGGTATGAAGCCTTTGCTCTTCAGGAAGTATTTGAGTGTGTCATACCAAGCCCGAGGGGCTTGTTTGAGGCCATACAGTGCCTTGTTGAGCTTGTATACCATGTTAGGATGTTTTGGATATTCAAAGCCAGGCGGTTGTGCAACATACACTTCTTCTTCAATCTTGCCATTGAGAAAAGCGTTCTTCACATTCATTTGATATAGAAGTATGTTATGATGATTTGCATAGGCCAGCAGTATGCGTATGGCTTCAAGTCGAGCCACGGGAGCAAATGTTTCATCGAAGTCAATCCCTTCCACTTGAGTATATCCTTGAGCAACGAGACGAGCTTTGTTTCTGACAACTTGACCCTGCTCATCTTGCTTGTTGCGGTATATCCGTTTGGTGCCTATTATATTGTGCTTCGAAGGGTCAGGACGCTTAACCAGTTCCCATACATTATTCAACTCAAACTGTTGAAGCTCTTCTTGCATAGCTTGAATCCATTCAGGTTCCATGAAGGCTTCTTCAACTTTCTTGGGTTATGTTATTGAGACGAATGCGAAATGCCCACAGAAATTTGCTAGCTGAGTTGCCCTTGAACGAGTGAGTAGAACGGGTGCATTGATGCTATCAATTATTCTCTCAATCTGCACTTCATTGGCAACACGAGGATGTACAGGGCGAAGATTTTGCTCTTGCTGATCATTGTCATTGTTAGAAGGATTGTCTTCAGGCTGAGCATTGTCTTCAGGTTGATCAGGTGCGGATATGATAAGTTCCTCTTCAGGTTGAGCTTCAGAGGGTATAATTTCTCCAGTTCCCATTAGTTTGATTGATTCACTGGATGGAACTTCATCTAGCACATTTGGCAGGTGCTCTCTTTGTGAACCGTTAGTCTCATCGAACCGCACATCCACTATTTCAACCACTTTATAATGAAAGAGATTGAAGACTCTATAGGAGTGCGAATCCTTTCCATATCCAAGCATAAAACCGTCATGTGCTTTTGGTGCAAATTTTGAAGTGTGATGTGGATCCTTGATCTAGCACCTGGCGCCAAATACTCTGAAGTAACTGACATTTGGCTTCTTGCCAGTAAGGAGCTCATAAGATGTCTTGTTTAGAAGCTTGTGAAGATAAACACGATTGATTGTATGGCATGCAGTATCAATGGCTTCAGGCCAGAATTTTCTTGGAGTCTTGTATTCATCAAGCATCGTTCAGGCCATCTCAATGAGTGTTCTGTTCTTGCGTTCGATGATGCCATTCTGCTGTGGCGTGTACGGGGCTGAGAATTCATGTGTGATGCCCAAAGTATCAAGATATGTATCAAGGCCAGTGTTCTTGAATTCAGTGCCATTGTCACTTCTGATGTGCTTTATCTTGGCGCCATAGTTGTTCATTGCTCGATTGGCAAAGCGTCTGAAGACATCCTGCACTTCAGTCTTGTAGAGGATTATGTGCACCCAAGTATATCTAGAATAATCATCAACAATGACAAAGCCATAGAGACAAGCAGTAGTAGTAAGAGTTGAGTAATGAGTGGGACCAAAAAGATCCATGTGGAGCAGTTCGAAGGGTCGAGTAGTTGTCATGATTGTCTTCGAGGGATGTTCGGCCCTCGTCATCTTTCCTGCTTCACAGGCACCGCATAAGTGATCTTTCTTGAACTTGACGCCCTTGATGCCTATGACATGCTTCTTCTTTGCAAGGGTGTGGAGGTTCCTCATGCCAGCATGCCCTAGCCTCCGATGCCAGAGCCAGCATTCTGAAGCTTTTGCTAGAAGACATACGGCAAGCTGTGGTCCTGCTGAGAAATCTACCACGTACAAATCATCTTTCCGATACCCTTCAAACGCTAGAGACTTGTCAGATTCCATTAGAACAAGGCAACAATATTTTCCAAACATTACGATCATGTTCAAATCGCAAAGCATTGAGACAGACATTAAGTTGAAGCCAAGGGATTCAACAAGCATGACTTTATCCATGTGTTGATCCTTTGAGATTGCAACTCTACCTAGACCCAATACCTTACTTTTACCAGTGTCACCAAATGTGATGTGACTCTTGTCGGATGGACGTAAGGTTGAGTCCATAAGAAGGCTTCTTTTGCCAGTCATGTGATTGGTACACCCACTATCAATAATCCATTCTAAAGACGCTGGTGTCGTACCCTACAGTGCAGTTAGGGGGATAGGCTTCATGAAGAGAATTGTGAAGCAAAAACATTTGACGAACCAGTGGGTTATGAAAGCTTAGATCCAGATTAGGACTGATAGGGAGAGTAGCAAGCGATTCAGGAACGAAGTACATAGTAAGACCATTCGGGCATTTGATCTTGCGCCCTACAAGATGTTTAAGGTCCCCAGCAATAGCGTCAGACGATTTTGGTTTTCTGCTGGAGACCTTTCCCTGCAAAAGAGAGTTTAAGCTTTCTTAGCCACCCACATCTTCAAGGGTGGCTTAGAAGCAATAAGTCTAAGTGCAGCATCTGAGAACTTTGGCTTTGGAGCCCTAGCAAAAAGTCTTGCAGACGGACAATAGTACTCATAAGAATACACAGGAATAGTGCTTGGTCTTATGAACATGGCGGTTCGATGAACCGCGCTCATATTCATAGGCCTGAGTATGGTTTCCCTGCAAAACATTTGCGTTAGTGCGACTCAGATGAGTCCTCTGTCTGTATGAAGCCTTTGGACCATATGAAGCCTGTGGTGTCATGATGACATTCACAGGAAGATTTTCCAAACACTTTTTCGGCACCCAGATCTTCTTCATAGGCGGCCCATTCCTGCAGTTAGTACCAATATACCTGGCAAACACTTCACCATTCTGATTCTTAAACAGTTTATAGTTTGCATCAAAGGATTCATCAATGACAATGGGGTTAGCACAAGTGAAGCTAGATAGATCGGATGGATCTGCTGAAGGTTCCTTTGCAGCAACCCATGTGGTTTTGGGGTACTGCTCAGGTTTCCAGTAAGAGCCATCAGCATTCATTTTCCTTACGAACCCAACACCCTCTTTCCTCGGGTTTCAATTCAGAATCTGCCTTTTGAGGACATCACATAGTGTCTGATGCCCTTTAAGACTTTTGTACATCCCTGTTTCAAGCAATGTCTTCAACCTAGCATTCTCATTAGCAATAGCAGAGGTATCCTTAGTAGAGGGGTTAGCTCCCACATCAACAGTTGAAGATATTGCAACAGTAGCAGAAGTAGAACATTCAGGAACAGAAGTAGCATTATCACGCTCAATGAATTTAAGACATGGTGGTTCAAATCCTTCCTGAGCGGAACTGATCTGTTCGGCGCGAAGTGACTCGTTTTCCTTTTGAAGATCTTCATGAGCCGCTCTCAATTTCTCAAGATCTCGCTTCCTTTGAAGATAATCATAGGAAAGCTTTTCATGAGTTGTTGAGAGCGTTTCATGACGACTTTCAAGTTCCTCATACTTAACATGAAGATTTTTTATGTCTTCAATTAAGGTCTCAGATCGAGTCATTTCAGCGTCTAACAAATCATCGCTTTTGTCTAGAAGTTTTTGAATATGTTCCATAGCTTTCTATTGTTCAGTTGCAATTTTAGCAAGTGTTTTGTAGCTGGGTTTTGAACCACAATCAGAGTCATCTTCACTAGATGTTTGATAGTGAGTAGTGCGTGTGTTTACCTTGGCACCGCGTGCCATGAAGCAGTAGGTAGGAGCGGAGTAGTCCTTGTCATTTGCATCGGTGTCGGTGATGAAGTCATTATCTTCAGTGTTGAAGATGGACTTGGCAACGTATGCTGTAGCCAGACTTGCAACGCCAGAGTCGGACTCCTCCTCAGACTCCACCTCCGCCTCCTCAGAAGCGGACTCCTCCTCTGAATCCATTTCCTTGCCAACAAACGCACGTGCCTTGCCAGATGAGCTCTTCTTGTGTGATGAAGACTTTGAGGAAGACTTGGAAGAAGACTTTGAGTATTTCTTCTTCTTATTGTCATCAGAGTCATATTCCTTGCTCTTCTTCTTCTTTTTGTTCCCATTGTCCCACTGCGGACACTCAGAGATGAAGTGGCCAGGTTTCTTGCACTTGTGACATGTTTCCTTCTTGTAGTCATGAGCAGAAGCTTCATCATTCCTTGTGCTTGATCGTGAAGACTTTCTGAAACCTTTCTTCTTGGTGAATTTTTGGAACTTCTTCACAAGCATAGCAAGTTCCTTTCCAATGTCTTCAGGATCATCAGAACTGTTGTCAGATTCTTCTTCAAATGAGGAGACAGCTTTTGCCTTCAAGGCACGAGTTCGCCCATAGTTTGGACCGTAGATATATCTTTTCTCAGAAAGCTGAAACTCATGTGTGTTGAGCCTCTCAAGTATGTCAGACGGATCGAGTGTCTTGAAATCAGGACGTTCTTGAATCATCAGGGCTAGGGTGTCAAACGAACTGTCAAGTGATCTCAGTAGTGTCTTGACGACTTCATGCTTGGTGATCTCAGTAGCGCCGAGGGCTTGAAGCTCATTTGTGATGTCAGTGAGTCGATCAAACGTGAGCTGGACATTCTCATTTTCATTTCGCTTGAAGCGGTTGAAGAGGTTGTGAAGGACACTGATTCTCTGATTTCTCTGGGTTGAGACGCCTTCGCTGAGCTTGGAGAGCCAGTCCCAGACTAGCTTAGATGTTTCCAAAGCACTCACGCGGCCATAATGTCCTTTGGTCAGATGACCACAGATGATATTCTTGGCAGTAGAGTCCAGTTGAATGAACTTCTTGACATCAGCAGCAGTGACACCTTCTCCAGCCTTGGGAAAGCTGTTCTTGACGACATACCATAGGTCGACGTCAATGGCTTCAAGATGCATGCGCATCTTATTCTTCCAGTAGGGATATTTAGTTCCATCAAAGACGGGGCACGCAGTGGAGACTTTAATTATCCCTGCAGTCGACACAACTAAAACTCCAGGTGGTTAAACCGAATCACATAGAACAAGGGAGTACCTTGCTCTGATACCAATTGAAAGTGCGTTATATCGACTAGAGGGGGGGTGAATAGGCGATTTTTATGAAAGTCTTCAAAACGTGGAAGTTTCGAAGACAAATGATAGAAATAAACCTATTACCATGCAGCGAAAGGTAGACTACACTAGGCAAACCATAGTCAAGTATTCAATAAAGTGAAAGCATAATGACTAATAGCAGCTAGGTAGTAAGGATCAGGTAGGAAGATATTATGAAGCCAAACAGAACAGGCAGTCACTCAGTGAAGACAAAAGATAGTGCAATCATACAATGACTTCACAAGGACCAACAGTAAGTAAAGGGAAGGGAAGGATGAAACCAGTGACTCGTTGAAGACAATGATTTGTTGGACCAGTTCCACTTGTTGTGACAACTGTACGTCTGGTTAGGGCGGCTAGGTATTTAAACCTGAGGACACACAGTCCCGGACACCCAGTCTTGAACACGCAGCTCAGGACACCCAGTCCTCACTGTATTCCCCTTGAGCTAAGGTCACACAGACCTCACCCAATCACTCTGGTAAGTCTTCAAGGTAGACTCCCAAACCTTCACAGACTTCGTTCACCGGCGATCCACAATGTCTATTGGATGCTCAGAACGCGACGCCTAACCGGCTGGAGGATTCACAGTCCTCAAGTGTAGTAAGTCTTTAGATCACACAGACAAGAAGACTTAAGTGATGCCTAACACTCTTTGGCTCTGGGTGGTTAGGGCTTTATCCTCGCAAGGAATTCTCTCTCAAAGGCTTCGAGGTGGGTTGCTCTCAAACGACAAAAGCTGTACTCTAACTCTAAGTAGCCAGCCGTTTATGGTTGTAGGGGGTGGGCTATTTATAGCCACTAGGCCACCCGGCCTGATTTGTCCGAAATGACCCTGGGTCACTAAGGAACTGACACGTGTTCCAATAGTCAGATTTCAAACTCACACGGCAACTTTACTTGGGCTACAAGCAAAGCTGACTTGTCCGACTTTGGACAAGATTCGCTCTCACAGTCTTCACTCGAAGACATAGGTTTTGGTTAAGCATCACTTCAGTCATTCTGACTGGTTCTCTTGGACCCCACTTAACAGTATGGTGGTTCCTATGACTCAACAAAGAAGAAAAAGAACTACGAAAGATCTAAGTCTTCGAGCTACATAGGCTTCATGCGATGTCTTCTCTTTTCATAGTCTTCAATGTGAATATCTTCATATACCACCTTTAACATCAATGTCTTCATACAATTTTAGGGGTCATCTCTGGTAGGAAAACCGAATCAATGAGGGACTTCTACCTGTGTTATCCTGCAATTCTCACAAACACAATAGTCCCTCAACTAGGTTTGTCGTCAATACTCCAAAACCAACTAGGGGTGGCACTAGATGCACTTACACCACCCCCTGGGCGCGCCCCCTGCCTCGTGGACAGCTCGGAGATCCACCGACGTACTTCTTCATCCCATATATACCCATATACCCGAAAAACATCGAGGAGCACAATAGATCGAGAGTTCCGCTGCCAGAAGCCTCTTTAGCGACCGAAAACCAATCTAGACCTGTTCTGGCACCCTACCGGAGGGGGAATCCCTCTCCGGTGGCCATCTTCATCATCCCGGTGCTCTCCATGATGAGGAGGGAGTAGTTCTCCCTCGGGGCTGAGGGTATGTACCAGTAGCTATGTGTTTGATCTCTCTCACTCTCTATCATGTACTTGAGGTGATACTATCTTGATGTATCGCGAGCTTTGCTATTATATTTGGATCCTATGATGTTTCTCCCCCTCTACTCTATTGTAATGGATTGAGTTTTCCCTTTGAAGTTATCTTATCGGATTAAGTCTTTAAGGATTTGAGAACACCTGATGTATGTCTTGCATGGGATACCTGTGGTAACAATGGGGTATTCTATTGATCCACTTGATGTATGTTTTGGTGATCAACTTGCGGGTTCCGCCCATGAACCTATGCATAGGGGTTGGCACACGTTTTCGTCTTGACTCGCCGGTAGAATCTTTGGGGCACTCTTTGAAATTCTTTGTGTTCATTTGAATAGATGAATCTGAGATTGTGTGATACATATCATATAATCATACCCACGGATACTTGAGGTGACATTGGAGTATCTAGGTGACATTAGGGTTTTGGTTGATTTGTGTCTTAAGGTGTTATTCTAGTACGAACTCTATGCTAGATTGAACGAAAAGAATAGCTTCATGTTATTTTACTACGGACTCTTGAATAGATCGATCAGAAAGGATAACTTTGAGGTGGTTTCGTACCCTACCATAATCTCTTTGTTTGTTCTCGCTATTAGTAACTTTGGATTGACTCTTTGTTGCATGTTGAGGGAAAGTTATATGATCCAATTATGTTATTATCGTTGAGAGAACTTGCACTAGTGAAAGTATGAACCCTAGGCCTTCTTTCAACACATTGCAATACCGTTTGTGCTCACTTTTATCATTAGTTACCTTGCTGTTTTTATATTTTCAGATTACAAAAACCTTTATCTACCATCCATATACCACTTGTATCACCATCTCTTCGCCAAACTAGTGCACCTATAAAATTTACCATTGTATTGGGTGTGTTGGGGACACAAGAGACTCTTTGTTATTTGGTTCTAGGGTTGCTTGACAGAGACCATCTTCATCTTACGCCTCCTACGGATTGATAAAACTTAGGTCATCCACTTGAGGGAAATCTGCTACTGTCCTACAAACCTCTGTACTTGGAGGCCCACCAACGTCTACAAGAAGAAGGTTGTGTAGCAGACATCAAGGCCGCAGGCTTTTGGGACCCGCGGCACTCCGCGCTTGATCCTTTGGCTTCGCCTTGAATCCAAGCCCGAGCGCCCCTTGGGCCCGGGGGCTACTTTCGGCGTTCTGGGAGCGGGGGACCCCAGACTTGCCTGCCAGCGGCCCATGGCATGGCTATGTTGGCAGGTCAGTATGGCCCATCTTCATCAACAAGGAACCAAGACCCTCGCGAGGGGCCAAGCCTCGCGAGGCGGACGACGCAAGACCTCCTCAGGAGCGGCCTCATCAGGGTTCCTCGCAAGGAGCGAAGATATCTATTCGAGGCGAACCTCGCGAGGCTCTCGTGACGTGAGCCATGATGATCGAGACCAGGCGGGCGCCAGGCGGCGCCAGCGCGCGCAGTGTCCTTGTTTCCCCTTTGGTATTAAGGGAGCAAGCGCAGGCGCGGAGTACCGAAGCATCAAGGAAAGGTTTCCATATTGGTGCAACGAGACCAAGACCAGAAGGACTGCAAGACGGAGGTCACCATGGAGCCCAAGACGGCGTCATCACCAGAACCTTTGGCAGGCGAAGACCACCTTTTGTCAGGATAGCTTGTTCTAGTTGTCCCCTTTCAAATTGGCCACCATTGTTGGCTCCCTTCCTGCTCAATATTTGGGAAGAGGACCAGGGCCTCTATAAATAGGACTAGCCACCACAAAGGGCAGGGGGGTGGAGGGAGAGAGATCTGATTTCGATCCTCAACCACAAATACACCAAGCACAAGAACACCTCAACCTCTGGAGGCTGTTCTTCCCCTTGTACTGTTCATCATCCGCCCAAGAGGCAATCCACCACCACCACACTGGAGTAGGGTATTACACCACAACAGTGGCCCGAACAAGTATAAATCTTGTGTCTTTGTGTTGCGAGTGCGTCTAGTTCACCCGCGAGATCTTAGAGAGCTAGGGCGTAGATCGGCAGGGGGAAAGAACTTCGCACGCACCCCAGTGTTCGAACCTTAAGGGTTTGCTGGAACCCGAGATCCGACAAAACTGATCGGGGTTTGGCATCTCGCTGCCCTGGGTATCTTTGTCCATGGTCCAACGTGTATATCCATCCATGAATCCCCTAGAGACTAAGTGCATCTGGACATCTGCAACTTCATGTGACTCTGTATTGGCACAATCAGTACATGGACACAGGATGTAATCTGCATCACCAATTCTCCTCCTTGTACTTTCAGCCAAATTCATGAACTCTGTCACGCCACTGATAAAATCTGCGGTTTTCCAATTCTTCATCCATCGAGATCGTTCCATCTGCAGGAGACAAATGGTAATTAAAAACAAAACAACAACATTAATACACAGATTAAATGCTGCCTAGAGATGCATGCATAAATCACAAGGTTTTATTTTAATAATTACTGAGGGTGCTCCATGTTGTTATCCAGCCATGCAATGACAAAAATTAATGGCCAGTCAATTTACATGCAGACTACTAGTACAACACTACACTTAGGAATTGAATACCTTAATTAAGCCACTCATGAAAAGAATACCTTAATTAATTAGCCTTGCGGAGAACTCCACCCAGCAGACAGACAAGCACAATGCGGCGGCATGCCGAGACAGCAAGGTTGAGGAGCAAAGCTTAGTGCGGCTGCCGCCTGACGTTCGACCTCCACTATCCTGCCATCGACCGCGATGGATGTGCTCGAATCACGCCGCCGCCGACCTCGATGGTTGAGCTCCTCCTATCTCCCGTCGCAGATCAAGGATTTACCACCTATGACGCCACCACCGCCCATCGACGGAGGATTGACCTCTTCTCCGGTAGCCGTTGCCTAGGACGCCACCGCCATCTCTATATGCAGAGCGACAGTTTTTTCTTTGACGGATATCCGCGGAGCGGCTGCTTACATGGTATCTTACTGTAACTCAATTATATGGACATGGTAGTACATCACATACGGTTATGTAACGGCAACCGTTTCTAACCTACGTTGTCTTCTCACATGGTTTGGTGCGGAAATCGTGTGTGACATTGTAATACCCAACACAAACGACATGTACAAACAATGTGCCGTATACAACATATATATAGTGCCATTAGTAGTTCCCGACCGTTAGCTTATCTCCACAGTTTCCCCATTTGCCCCAAATCCATACATAGCCTCCAAATTCCCTCGCGTGGCACTGACATTGGGGGAATGCGGACGAGTGGTGCTGATGGTTTCGGTGCGGCTGCTCCTGCTCGTATCATCACCGAGCACTTGCCTAAGGTCATCAGAAGGCAGGTGTACTACGGATCTGAATCGTCCTGTTAGGTTCCAATCTATCCGGATCATTTTTAGCATGTCCAAAGTATAGATCCTTGCTGAATCCATCCTGAATGACCCCCACCCCCTCCTAGGAAAGCGAGATACCACCGGATCCGGAACTTGACTCCAGACTCCCGCAACACGAGTTCGACTTCGAGTTTTGCGCCACCGAGAAGTAGCAAAAGTTGAGTTGTGTGCACGGGCACACTCCCGTTCGACTTGTATGCACGGAGGGATTCGACATTGGCAGGCGGTTTCTCAGTTGCCCCTTAGAGGTTAGTGCTAATTAAGTTCATCATTTTACTTCAGTTAATGCCACCGCTCATCCAGAATACTATTTAACATTGGCAGGGATATGAGGCTTGTGCCTTTGTGAACTGGCTGGATGAAGAATGGCATGGTAGGGCTCGGAGTGTTATCACCAAGCTCGCAGAAGATAACGTAAAGCTGAAGAAGAAACTGGCTGATCTGGAATGTACAATCAGTACGATGAAGCAAGAAAGAATCAATCACAGGCAACAGATGAAAGCAAGAGACAAGAAGGAACTAGCATGTGTAGTTGTGGTTGTCGCATTAGCCATGTTCTATGCGCTATTTGCAATGATGATTAGGGGTTTTGTTTGACAGTATTGCTAAAGCACATCTAGATGTGCTCTAAGTAATGCACATCTAGGTCCAATGCCATTGATGTTACGCGAAGATTCGTGCAGATATTTTTCTTTGTCTTTTTTTCTTTTCCTTTCTAGTTTGATTATTACTGGCTTTATCAATAAGAAGAGCTCAATGTATTGCTTGCCAACTGTCCTACTCCGTTCGTACCAGTATCGGTGCATAATCCCAAAACTCGTTCCTTGTTTTTATCCTGAAAAAGGAAACCAGCCAAATAGCTAGTAGAAGTCCTGCGCAACGCCAAGAATTTGGAGCGACTGGGTACAAATAATTGCGGTTGATTATATCAGCGGTTAGAAAATACGTCAACCCCCGCTACAATCCCCGCTTCAATCCCCGCTTCAATTGATAGTTCCTCTTCTGTGCATACCCCGCTTAAGTGTCCACCATCTTCATCGTCCCCGGCAGGCCGCGCTACACACTGGCACACACTCTGCAGCCATGTCAAGCGATAGCAAGGACGACAGTTCGGCCAGCAGTCTGGCGCCCGATGATAGGTCAACATCAGAATCATCCCGCTCATCTTCCATGAGTTTTGTGTCAAGCCCATACCTCGATTATATCCGGTTCATGGAAGGGACGCCACCTCTGGATTCGTCAGACGACAACCAGACGAACGAGGAGCCGTCGGAGGACGAAGAAGAGGACGACGACGATGAGGAGGAGGAATGGTCGAACGAGGAGGAGGAGGACGACGACATGAACGACAATGACGATGGTGGCGGCGATGAAAATCCAACGGTCAGCGGCAAGAAGTGTCCTCGCCAAGGCGATGTCGCGGGACCATCCAACAAGAACAACAACAAGAAGAAGGATTAAATTAAGCAGACTGTATATATCTCTGTTTATCCTGTCAATCTCATTGGAGATGGTTACTAATATGTATTTGATAGAGATCTTCTACATTATCGCCAACAAGTTGGTTTGTTGAACTGTGTGCCCTGACGAGCACACAATTCACAAAAAAAGACCGTATGGGCTATCTATAATGACCGCACACAATTCTGATTACCGACCTGTTTGCCGGGTATCACACACATCTTTTTATGCCGAATCGTTTGTGTTCACCTCACGCATCGCCAACGGTTCATTGGAGTGAGCTGTATGCCGTATATCGCACACACCTTGATCTGGCTGCCCGTTTCTATTATTCTGTCTCATCACAAACAGTTCATACAGATCAACTGTATGCCCCTCATCACACACGCAACTATAATCTAACCATGTTTGATGTACTCCCTCCTTCCATCTATATAGGGCCTAATACGTTTTTAAGACTGTCTTTGACTATTTACAAGATTAATAATACATGAAACATACAATGTGAAAATTATATCATTGGAAGCTCCTTTCACATATGTATTTAACGATATGCTTTATGTAAGTTGCATGTCATATATTATTGCTCTAACATTTGGTCAAAGCTAGCCTCGAAAAACGCATTAGGCCCTATATAGATGGAAGGAGGGAGTATCATTCATCGCAAACGTCTTGCATCATTTCTGACGGTTTTCATACAACAACATTTGCGATTATTGCATCGCACACAGTTTCTCGAAGGGTCTCTGATCGTAGTGTCGCGTTAGCAGCATCCTATAGTAGTGATGGGCCATATATGGACCGTGGTAACCTTGACCGTACTACGGGCCGTAGGGTCCATGGGCCTCCTATGGGCCGTCGATAAATGGGCCTCCAACACGGTCGTAGAATCACTGGGCTTCGGGTCGTCGGATAAATGGGTCTTCATGGGCCGTAAACGGGTGTAATTGGTACAGTCCCAGCATGGTAACCGGCCGTTAACAGGCCGGAGGACAGCAAAGGCTTAATTCTGTCACAGGCATAACAGGTCGTTAATGGGCCAGAATATAGGACGGGCTGGAAACGGCGCAACGGGTTAACAGGCCAGAAACGGGCCGACTCTTGCCATGGGCCGAATTTGGCCCATTAGGGGAACAATCCAGTAACAGGTCAAAAGTAATCGAGGGTCGGAAAGGAGCCCAAGAACGTATGGGACGTTAGTAGGCCGAAAGCTAACACGGACTGGAAACGGCCCATGTGAATCATAGGCCTCTAAAGATGCGAATGCCTCATATGGGCCGAAAGATGTCGTGGGCCATACATGGGCCAAAAGTGAAATGGGCTGGTGTTATATCCGACGGCCCACAAGACGGTGTTGGGCCGATTTCTCATAGGCCCTAATGGGCCGTGAGTTACCGGGCCGTAAAATAGGCTATTTGCAAAGACACCGTTAACATGCTTTTCATGGGCCAGCCCGCTAACTTTTGACCAAGGCAAACAGACCGACCTTTGTAAGCTAAATGGGCTAGTGGTGGGCCGTTGCACGTGTCGACATATCATAGGCGCCTATCTGACCCACTAACGAGCTAACGCGTGTTTCCTCCGGCCAATCAGAATTTTACACGTGAAAATTTCACATTGGTCCGGGCTATTAACGGGTTATCGGATCCAAAACTGGATCTGATAGCTTAACAACGACCCGTTATGGTGGATGCCACGTGTCGGTCACCCTTGACGTAAGCACTTCTCTGACGCGCGATTTATCGTCATGGAAGTGGACACTTCCGTGATGATAATTTTGGTAATGTCATGGAACACTTCTACGACAACACAAGTATGACTATCTTGATTCTGTCATAAAATCGTCATGGATGTACATGCATGACAGAAAACATGACCTACTCATGGAAGTGTATTTTTTTGTAGTGCATACAACGGATGCAAGACAACTTTGCACATGCGGAATACTTGGGTTAGACTTGACGAGCCTGGCATGTACAGACATGGCCTCAGAACACTGGAGACCAAAAGGTCGAACATGAATCATATAGTAGATATGATCAACATAGAGATGTTCACCATTGATGACTACTCCATCTCTCGTGATGATCAGACATGCTTTAGTTGATTTGGATCATGTATCATTTAGATGACTTGAGGGATGTCTATCTAAGTGGGAGTTCTTATGTAATTTGATTAATTGATCTTAATTTATCATGTACTTAGTCCTGATAGCATTTGAATATCTATGTTGTAGATCAATAGCTCGCGTTGTAGCTCCCCTATGTTTTTTATATGTTCCTAGAGAAAACTAAGTTGAAAGATGATAGTAGCAATGATGCGGACTGGGTCCGTGATCTGAAGATTATCCTCGTTGCTGCACAAAATAATTATGTCCTTGATGCACTGCTAGGTGACAGACCTATTGCAGGAGCAGATGTAGACATTATGAACGTTTGACAAGCTCGGTATGATGACTACTTCATAGTTTAAGTGCACCATGCTTTATGGCTTAGAACCGGTACTTAAAAATGTTTTGAATACCACAGAGCATATAAGATGTTACAAGAGTTGTAATTGGTATTTTAGACGCATGCCCATGTCGAGAGGTATGAGACCTCTGACAAGTACTTTTCCTACAAGATGGAGGAGAATGGCTCAGCCAATGAGCATGTACTCAGAATTTCTGGGTAGTACAATCGCTTGAATCAAGTGGGAGTTAATCTTCCATATAAGATAGTGATTGACAGAGTTCTCTAGTCAGTATCACCAAGCTACTAGAACTTCATGATGAACAATAATATGCAAGGGATGACGAAAACGATTCCCAAGCTCTTCGTGATGCTAAAATTGGCAAAGGTAGAAATCAAGAAAAAGCATCAAGTGTTGATGGTTGACAAGACCACTAGTTTAAAGAAAAAGGGAAAAAGAAAAGAAAGGGAACTTCAAAAAGAATGACAAGCAAGTTGCCACTCCCGTGAAGAAGCCCAAAGCTAGACCTAAGCCTGAAACCGAGTGCTTCTACTTCAAGGGGAATGGTCACTAGAAGAGGAACTACCCCAAATACTTGGCGGATAAGAAGGATGGCAAAAGTGAACAAAGGTATATTTGATATACATGTTATTGATGTATACTTTACTAGTGTTCATAGTAACCCTAGGGTATTTGATACCGTTTCAGTTGCTAAGATTAGTAACTCAAAACAGGAGTTGCAAAATGAACAGAAACTAGTTAAGGGTGAGGTGACGATGTGTGTTGGAAGTGATTCCAAGGTTGATAAGATCGCCATCGCAACGCACACTCACTCTACCTTCGGGATTAGTGTTTGACCTAAATAAATGTTATTTGGTGTTTGCATTGAGCATGAATATGCTTTGATCATGTTTATTGCAATACAGTTATTCATTTAAGTCAGAGAATAATTGTTGTTCTGTTTACATGAATAAAACCTTCTATGGTCATACACCCAATGTAAATGGTTTATTGAATCTCGATTGTAGTGATACACATATTCATAATACTGATGCGAAAAGATGCAAAGTTGATAATGATAGTGTAACATATTTGTGGCACTACCGTTTAGGTCATATTGGTGTAAAGAGAATGAAGAAACTCCAAGCAGATGGACTTTTGGAATCACTTGATTATGAATCATTTGATACTTGTGAACTATGCTCATGGGAAAGATGACTAAAACTCCATTCTCCAAAACAATGGAGTGAGATAATGACTTATTGGAAATAATACATACTGATGTATGCGGTCCAATGAGTGTTGAGGCTCGTCGCAGATATCGTTATTTTCTGACCTTCACAGATGATTTGAGCAGATATGGGTATATCTACTTAATGAAACACAAGTCTAAAACATTTGAAAAGTTCAAAGAATTTCAGAGTGAAGTGGAGAATCATCGTAACAAGAAACTAAAGTTTCTACGATCTGATCGCTGTCGGCGTACTGGGAACGGGGGTCCCCATACTTGCCTGCCTGCGGCCCGCGGCGTGGTTGAGCCAGCAGGCCGTACGGCCCATCTTCATCAACAAGGCATCCAAGACCCTTGCGTGGGGCCAAGCCTTGCGAGGAGGATGACATGAGACCTCCTCTGGAGCGGCCAAGTCAGGCAGGCTCACGAAGAGCGGAGATATCAAGGCGAGGCAAACCTCACGAGGCTCTTGTGATGTGATCCATGACGATCGGCACCAGGCGGGCGCTAGGCGGGCGCCAGCACACGCAACGTCCTTGTTTCCTCTTTGGTGCTAAGGAAACTAGTGCAGGCGAGGAGTACCGAGGTATCAGGCAAAGGTTGCCATTTTGGTGCAACATGACCAAGACCAGAAGGACGGCAAGATGGAGGTCATCATGGAGCCCAAGACGGCGTCACCACCAGAGCCTTTCGCAGGCGTAGACCACCTTTGTCAGGATAGCTTGTACTAGCTGTCCCCCTTCAAATTAGCCCGCCGTTGTTGGCTCCCTTCCCGCTCAATACTTGGGAAGAGGACCAGATCCTCTATAAGTAGGGCTAGCCACCACCATAGAAAGGGGGCCGAGAGGTCGGCATCCTAGACCGCTCTCTCACCCACACAAGTTAGCCACACACAAGAACACCTCAATCTTAGGAGGCTGTTCTTCCCCTTGTATTGTTCATCATCAACCCAAGAGGCCATCCACCACCATCGCACTAGAGTAGGGTGTTACACCACAATGGTGGCCCGAACCAGTATAAATCCTGTGTCTTTCTGTGTTCCGAGTTCGTCGAGTTCGTCCGCGAGATCTTAGCAAGCTAGGGCGTAGATCGGTAGGAGGGAAAGACTTCACGCGCACCCCAGTGTTCGAACCTTAAGGGTTTGCCAGAACCCCACATTCGACATTTGGCACGCCAGGTAGGGGTGCGCCATAGCTTTCCTTCCGTCAGTTCGTCGATCCATCGCTCTATTGTCTCCATGGCGGACGCTCGCCGCGCTCGAGCTGAGCGTCGGGCTGCTCTTACCGCCCGCGTTGCTCCCACAGCCCCCATTGGCAGGCCACCACGTCGTTCTCCGTCCCCCACCGCCAACGCTGCCACCGGCCCGGTGAGGAACAAGCAGCAAGCGTCTTCGCTGCATCCTTCGGTGCGGCAGGACGGCCGCACCGCCACTCCATCGCTGGCCCCAGCTGGTTCTTCATCTCACACACACCGCGCTCCCATGGAGGCGCGGGCCGCACTCCTTGCCGCAAACGAGCTCCTGCGCTATCACCGAGTCGACGACCTCTACAAGGAGTGGCTCGACCACGTCGCCGAGCTTGTCCGCGCCGCAGGGGGCTCCCCGGCGCCGTCCCTCTCTCGGCCTCACCCTTAGCCAGCCACGGGCGACGAGGCCTAAGGCGCACCTCCACCACCCCAGCCCAAAGACGGTGCCTTGGCACCAAGGCATGCGGCTGCGCGGTGCGATCCGCCGCGACTGGTGCCCGCGATTGAAGAGAGAAGCTGCCAAGAAATCCCATGGTCGTGAGAAGCTGCACCCACGCTTCCCGTGCCGCCTCATCAAGGCCGTGCGCCACTTGCAGCAGCGCCGCGCGGGTCTCGACAAGACCAAGCTCCACCTCCGAGGCGGGCCCCAATAACCATGGCCGGCTGTCGCGCCTTCACCCCCGAGCTCCGCAGCGTCGCCTGGCTAGGCAAGTTCAAGTCGGATCTGCTTCCTTGCTATGACGGCACCGCCGACCCTGCAGAGTTCCTGTAGCTCTACGAGCTGAACATCAAAGCAGCCAACAGTGACGAGAAAGTCATGGCGAACTGGTTTCCCATGGCTCGCAAGGATGGGGCCCGCACCTGGCTCCCGAACCTGCAACACGGCTCAATATCCTCCTGGAACGAGATGCGCGACCGCATCATCGCCAACTTCCAGGGCACTCGCGACCGCCCGCCATCCGCAACCGATCTACGCCGCATCAAGCAACAACTAGGGGAGACCCTCCAGAAGTACATCCATCGCTTCAACAACACCCGCCTCAAGATCCCCAAGGTCATGGAAGAGGCCATCATCTCCGCATTCTCTGACGGCGTCTGTGATGTCAAGATGAAGGAAGAGCTCGCCATCCATGATGAGCTCTGCACGTCTCAGGAGCTGTTCAACCTGGCGACCAAGTGCACAAGAGCTGATGAGGGGCGCCTTTCCCTCCTTGAGTTGCCAGCCGCAGACACAGAGTAGAAGAAAGCCAAGGCCAAGGAGGTGAAGCGCAAGGAAGCGGTAGTGCTAGCTGCGGAGCCTGACACCAAACGGGGAAGAGATCAGCCCGAGTCATCCAGGAACAGCCGACCGTTCTGCGCCGTCCACAACCTGAACACCCACAACACCAGCGACTGCCAAGAGCTCCGAGCCCTACGCGATGGACGCTACGGTCGACACCCCGAGCGCGGCGACCGGGGCTACGGGCGTGGAGGAGGATGAGGAGGCGGACGCTGGGACAACCGCGGCCCGCACCAGGAATGGCGCGACAGGTCTCGTGAGGACCGCTGGCAGGACCATCCTCGCGAGGGGCCCTGGAGGGACCAACCTCGTGAGGATCGCCCCCAAGGCAACACCGGTCTTCCTCCACTGCCGCCACCAAGAAGGAATGACGACCATCATAAGGACAAGGGGGCTGGGGGCTTCCAGGAGCTGCGTGCAATCGCCTGCATCTTGGGCGGCCCCCAGGCCCCAGCCTCTCAGCGCATCTTCAAACGATTCGCTCGCGAGGTGAACGCGGCGCTCCCCAAGCTTGAGACCGCATGCCCGCTCAAGTGGTCCCAGTGTGCCATCACTTTCAACTCGACAGATCAGCTCAAGTGCGCGGCCAACACCGGCGTCCTCCTGATGTTGTGTTCCCCAGTCATCAACAATCTGCAGGTTACCAAGATTCTCATCGACGGCGGTGCAGGACTCAATGTCCTGTCCGTTGACACTTTTGACAACCTCCAAGTGCCATATGAGCAGCTCCATCCTACCAAACCTTTCTTGGGAGTGACCGACAGCTCCACCACACCGATAGGGCAGGTCCGCCTGCCTGTCACCTTTGGCACACGCGACAACTACCGCACTGAGCTCATCGACTTCGACGTCGCGCACATCCGCCTGTCGTACAACGCCATCCTTGGGTATCTGGCCCTGGTGAAGTTCATGGTAGTCACCCACCACAGCTACAACGTCCTCAAGATGCCTGGAAGTGGTGGGGTCATCATGGTCCCATGTGAAGAAAGGGATGCGGTGTGCTCCCTCGAGAGCGCCTTCCAAGCTACAGCAATTGACGACCCCGACAATAGAAGTGAGGGTCCTCCGGAGTCCATCCCCAAGAAGAAGCAGTTGCGCCATGCAGGACCTCAGCAGGATAGCATCGTGGCAGGAGCCTCGTCAGGATCAGTGTCCGTTCCAGGGGCGCCTCCCTCCATCGCATAGGAAGGCACGCCCGATGCCATCCTCGGGCAGGGCTCGGGAGCTCTCTTCTGGAGGGCCTCAGACCTTGCCCACCTCATGAGGGAGGCGCTTGGGCACCACTTGGAGGCGTGCTACGTGGCACGTTTTCCTCAGGAGTACATCGGGCAAGGGGTGCCCGCCACTCAGGAGTTCATCGCCAAGACCACACAGGAACTCCAAGACGCAAGAGCCATGAGCGGCGATAGCCGCTCACAGGGCACGGCTCACCACCCAGGCGAGGGTGCCGAGCTGTGTGTCTGCATCGACATTCCAGGGCTCAACAAGGCCGCATCTCAGGAGCGCTTCTGGCCTTCACGTGTGGGCCGTTGCGGAGGCCCGCCACACAGCTATGTTTGCATGCCCCTCGGCTTGACGAGCGTGGCGTCGACCTATCAGCGCGCCATGCGGCATGACCTGGCGACTCAAGAGGCCAGGTACCGCGTCGTCCTGGAGGGAATGGAGATGGTCTTCAGGGAGCCTCCTGAGCCCCCAGAGCCTCCCGAGGCTCACGGCTCCGGTGGCTCACGAGGAGTCGTTTCTTCGACGCATGCCTTCAGCTGCACCAACTCTGCTTCGTCTACGGAACTAGGTGACATCTTCCAAGCTCGTTAAGCTAGGAGCGCCCCTTGGGCTGCATCATTCCCAGGCCATGTGGGTTCGTCCCTACGGCATGTATCCCATTTGCTTATGTCTTTAGCTTACCTTGCTGGGGGCGCCCCTCGGGCTGCATCATCCCCAAGATGCTCGGGCCGGACCTAGTGGCATGTATCTTCCTGCATTTACCCAAGTTGATTTGCCTTCCCTGCTTAACCTACCTACGGTTATCGCCTGCTCAATAGCCACCCGCCGAGGATACATTCACCCCGTGCAATTCGCCTGCGCGTTAAAAGGGGGGCTCCTGAGCATCGTGACTCAGGAGCTCTTACTGGCTCTCCAGCCCTCACCCCCTGGCCTTGACCACGGCATTGCGTCCTGTCATACCAGTGGCGGCTGAGCTCGCTCGAGGGCCAGGACCTGAGGACGTAGAGTGCTTTCACCTGACCACCTTGCAGGAACACAAAGTCTCCAAGACTCAAGACCAGGCGCAACCCGCCTTGAGGTAGGGCCTCGTGAGTCCCGCGCTGGCTCACGAGTGCCCAGATACACCTCGTAGCCCTGTCGTGCAAGCCACGTGTCAGGGCGGGGCTGTACATGCCCCGGGGGCTCGTCCCGGAGGGGGGCCCCATCCCACGCACAAGTGGAAGCACCATGCTCCACGCTGGCCTTCAACACTACCGAGGAGCGGCTATGCCTGTGCACAAGCGGAAGCACTATGCTCCGCGCTGGTGATAAACAACTGAGGGCGGCCCAACGGTCGTACCAACCTCAGGGAGCCTAGAGCTCAGCGTCCGGCCTCACCGCAATGCCTCCCCTCGGGAGAGCCACGCAAGGGGGCTGGGCATGGGGGCTGCGCTCGGGCCACACCCAAGCGCACGCCACCCAACCAGGTCTCCCGGACCTAGGCATCGCACGCCCCTCCCGAGGTCTCGGCGAGGATATGTATGGAAATTGTTTGCACATCAAGGGGGACTCCTGAGCATCATGACTCAGGAGCCTAACTGGTCATGTAGCCCCTCACTCCTTGGTCCGTCCTGGTCTCCGGTCGGCCCAATGGCGGTTGAGGTATGCACGGGGCCGGGCCCTACCGACGTAGAACATCAGTCTATCCTTGCGAACTCTCCCTATAAGCTGTTTGCGCGTCAAGGGGGACTCCTGAGCATCGCAACTCAGGAGCCTAACTGGTCACGTAGCCCCTCACTCCTTGGTCCATCCTGGTTTACGGTCGGCCCAATGGCGGTTGAGGTATGCGCGGGGCCGGGCTCTGCCGACGCAGAACGCAAAGAAAATAGAAAGGAAATCGCAAAATCTTGAAGCAAATATTACAAACATATTGTCCTCACACATCGTCCTCATGATACCAAATGAAAAGTCCAAACGCCTCCCCAAGGCCTAATGCATGTTGCCGGAACGAAACAGGAGAGTAGCCGTAGGTCACCTTTGGACGCTGCCATCACCTGCGGAAGGCGCTACCTCGTGAGCAATGTTGTCTCCGCCTTCTCCACCAGCTGCAGGATCGGCGACATCACCAGACAGAGGAGCGGAGACAAAGGCGTGGAACTTCTCCAACAAGGCCTCCACCTGACCTTGCACAGCTGCTGCGGCGGCCTCGTATTGGTCTTCAGCCACGGGCTCCAGCAGCTCATCAAGGCAAGCGTCGGGGTCGCGAAGGTGCAGGTGGCTGAAGACGCGAGTCAATGCAGCTGAAGACAGGACGCGAGCCTCTGCCTCCGTCATAGGACCAACGCCGTCAACAACTTCCTCGAGCGCCTGCACCAAGAGAGGAAGCAGTTGGGCGGGGCCATCCTCGTCGGTGGCCAGCGACCTCTGCAGGCCGTGCTCGTAAAAGCGTCTTCAGCGCCTTGCGGGACCTCTTCTCGAGATCGGCAAAGGCCGGGCGGTCTTCGGTCAGGACTCGCGCCTTGGCGTCGAGCTCAGCCTCCCTTGCCTTCACCTCCCGCTCCAGCTCTTCCAACCGGTTGCGCTCAGCGGCTTGCGTCCGCCCTAACTCCGCCAGCTTAGCATCACGGTTCTTGACAGCATCCTCCTAGGCCTTCATTTCCCCCTCCTTCACTTGGTGGCAGCGTGCTTCTTCGGCGAGCTTGGTGCGCAGGCCCTGCAATTCGTCCTCCAGCGCCTGGAAGCGGTCGCGGGCGACCTCGGCGTCTTTCAACGCCATCTCATGACTAACTGCGGTGTTGGCGGCACCTTGCTTCCCCTTCTCAGAAGCCGCAGCGGCCTGGCCCAGTTCCGCGTGAACCGCCAAGTCTGAATGGAGCCAGCCTAAAGCCAGCTCCAGGCGCCCGGCCATAAGGCGTGGATCTGCACCTAGGAGATCCGCCTGTAGCTGGGTCGTCACCGAGGGAGCACGTTCCAGAGTAGCAGCGGGAGCAGAAGAACCTGGGAGTGGAGGTGCAGCAGTGGGAGGAGGCGACATCATCTCCAAGGCCTGGGAGACCACGACGTCCGGAGCAGCTGGGACATCGTCAGTCGCGCCAGGCGATGGCGCTTCCGGAGCTAGCGGGGCCATGGGGGCTGGTTCCACGTGGCGATGCTCCTCTTGGCCCCGCGAGGACGACCGAGCTGGGGAGATACGGGCGCTACTCCCACCTTTCCCTGAGGAAGGAGGCATGGACGCCACATCCTCCTTCACCTTCTTCGCAGAAGACAGCAGCCTGACCAACCAAGGGCCAGCATCAGGAAATGAAGAGTGCAAACAGGGACAAGGCAAAGCTCAAGACACTTACTGATCCACCGCAACATACTTCCGCTTAGGAAGCCTGAAGCCTGACATCATCGGGGCGGAGGAGGCATCGCAAGGCACCAACGACGACCCCTCGTCTGGATGGGGGGCTGCTTCCTCTCCCCTTGGCGGGCATTGGCCTCGGCATCGTCAGGAAGGGCATGGTGGATCTCGGCCTTGCTCAGAGGGGAAGTCTCCCCCACCTCTTCCAGAGTCTTCTTCGGGTCCACCTCCTCTTCCCACTCCCGCCGGGGCTTGCCAGAAGACACCTCCACCGGTTTTGGTGCCGCAGGGGCTCCCAGGAGCACTGGCGGCATCAGCCCACGCGCATCAAAGGACGGCCTAGAGGCGATGAATTCATCCCGATCCTATTGCTGGAATAGGGGGACAAAGGCGCTTGGGGGGTACTCCTGGTTGTCCCCAACTATGAGGCGCAGGACAACAGCCAATTCATCGTCAGGCAGGGCCCCTGGCCTCAGGCGGGTCAAGTTCCCCTCTTCTTCAAGCTCCCACAGGGGGCGTGCACGGTCCTGGAGCGGAGCTACTCGCTGGGTCAAGAACTCCCTCAGAAGCATGACCCTCGTCACCTTTGTCGCCCTCGCATTGCCCGGCTTCAAGTCGGTCACCATCTGCCCCAACACCAACGATGCCCGCTCATCAGCAAGCTTCGCCCAGGGCTATCCCCCATGGAAAGAGGGCGCCACCATGGGCAACGCCAAACGCGGATCGGCGCACTTGGCATCCATCATGACCCATTTGGATCGAATGTTGTCATCCCTCTTCCCGGTGCTCGAGATCGAGTTGGCCTTGCCGGATGCAACGAAGTTAGCCCATCCAGAGATGTTACCCTCACTAACACGGAGGAAGAAGAAATGGCGCAGGAGCGCCACGGACGGCATCACGCCCAGGTATGCCTCACAGTAGTAGGCGAAGATGGAAAGGAGGAGGACAGAGTTGGGATGGAGATGCAATGCCTGCAGCCCGTAGTGGTCGAGGACTTCATAAAAGAAATCAGAGAAGGGAGGAACCAACCCGACGGCGACGCTGCTCGAGAAGAAGGGGAAGAAGGTGCTTTCCTCAGGCTCCGGCGCGTCGGAGGCAAGCCGGAGCTTGGTCTTCCCCCACTCATTTCTCTCGCCCGTCGTCGGCAGGCGTACGGAGGCGAGGCTCTTCTCCGTGACGATGGGCACCTCAAGGGTCAGCTCATACCAGGCCGGTGCTGAGGAAGCCTTGGCCTTGCGCGGCGCCATGGATCGCAGCTGCAGAATGAGACTGGAGCGGATCTGGAGAGAATGGTGGCAGAGAGCAAGGAAGGGGATCTAGAGCAAGGCGGGGGAGAAGCAATGAGGGCAAGTGCTGCCTGTGCCAGCCTTTGTCAGGGAGAGCAGTTGCCGAGGCAGCGTGGGGAAGCGGAGATGCCCACGACCAATCAACCGCCACATGTCAATCAAGGCCGCAAGCTTTTGGGGCATGCGCTGCTCCGTGCTTGGCCCTTGGCTTCGCCGCGAAGCCAAGCCCGAGCGCACCTTGGGCCCGGGGGTTACTGTCGGCGTCCTAGGAATGGGGGTCCCCAGACTTGCCTGCCTGCGGCCCGCGGCGTGGCTGAGCCAGCAGGCCGTACGACCCATCTTCATCAACAAGGCATCCAAGACCCTCGCGAGGGGCCCAGCCTCACGAGAAGGATGACATGAGACATCCTCTGGGGTGGCCAAGTCAGGCAGGCTCACGAGGAGCAGAGATATGAAGGCGTGGCGAACCTCACAAGGCTCTCGTGACGTGAGCCATGACGATCGGCACCAGGTGGGCGCCAGCACGCGCAGCGTCCTTGTTTCCTCTTTGGTGCTAAGGAAACTAGCGCATGTGAGGAGTACCGAGGCATTAGGCAAAGGTTGCCATTTTGGTGCGACAAGACCAAGACCAGAAGGACGGCAAGACGGAGGTCATCGTGGAGCCCAAGACGGCGTCACCACCAGAGCCTTTCGCAGGCGCATACCACCTTTTGTAAGGATAGCTTGTACTAGCTATCCCCCTTCAAATTAGCCCGCCGTTGTTGGCTCCCTTCCCGCTCAATATTTGGGAAGAGGACCGGGGCCTCTATAAGTAGGGCTAGCCACCACCATAGAAAGGGGGCCGAGAGGTCGGCATCCTAGACCGCTCTCTCACGCACACAAGTTAGCCACGCACAAGAACACCTCAACCTCAGGAGGCTGTTCTTCCCCTGGTATTGTTCATCATCAGCCCAAGAGGCAATCCACCACCACCACACTGGAGTAGGGTGTTACACCACAACGGTGGCCTGAACCAGTATAAATCCTGTGTCTTTCTGTGTTGCAAGTTCGTCGAGTTCTTCTGCGAGATCTTAGCAAGCTAGGGCGTAGATCGGTAGGAGGGAAAGACTTCGCGCGCACCCCAGTGTTCGAACCTTAAGGGTTTGCCGGAACCCCACATCCGACAATTGCGAAGGGTAATATTTGAGTTACGAGTTTGGCCTTCATTTAAAACAATGTAGAATAGTTTCGCAACTCACGCCACTTGGAACACCACAGCGTAATGGTGTGTCCGAATGTCGTAACCATACTTTATAAGATATGGTGCGATCTATGATGTCTCTTACCGATTTACCACTATCGTTTTGGGGCTATGCATTAGAGACAGCTGGATTAGGGCACCATTTAAATCCGTTGAGACGACACCGTATGTACTGTAGTTTGGCAAGAAACCTAAGCTATCGTTTCTTAAAGTTTGGGGTTGCGACACTTATGTCAAAAGGATTCAGCCTGATAAGCTCAAACCCAAATCGGAGAAGTGCATCTTCATAGGATACCCTAAGGAAACAATTGGGTACACCTTCTACCACAGATCTGAAGGTAAGATCTTTGTTGCCGAGAATGGAACCTTTCTAGAGAAGGAGTTTCTCTCAAAAGAAGTGAGTGGGAGGAAAGTAGAACTTGATGAGTTAATTATCCCTCCTCTCGAATTGGAAAGGAGCACATCAGTGAAATCTGTTCCCGTGATGCCTACACCAACTAGAGAGGAAGCTAATGATGATTATCATGAAACTTCTGATCAAGTTACTACTGGACCTCATAGGTCGAACGGAGCACGTTCCACACGAGAGTGGTACGGTAATCCTGTCTGGAAGTCATGTTATTAGACCATGGCAAACCTATGAACTATGAAGAAGCTATGATGAGCCCAGATTCTGACAGATAGCTTGAGGCCATCAAATTTGAGATAGGATCCATGTATGAGAACAAAGTGTGGACTTTGGTGGACTTGCGCAATGATCGACAAGCCATTGAGAATAAATGGATCTTCAAGAGGAAGACAGACACTCATGGTAGTGTTACTATCTACAAAGCTCGACTTGTAGCAAAAGGTTTTCGACAAGTTCAAGGTGTTGACTACGAAGAGATTTTCTCACTCGTGGCAATGCTTAAGTCTGTCCGGATCATGTTAGCAATTGTCGTATTTTATGAAATCTGGCAAATGGATGTCAAAACTGCACTTCTTAATGGATTTCTTAAAGAAGAGTTGTATATGATGCAAACAAAAGGTTTTGTCAATCCAAAAGGTGCTAACAAAGTGTGCAAACTCCAGCGATCCATCTATGGACCGGTGCAAGCATCTCGGAGTTGGAACATATGCTTTGATAAGGTGATGAAAGCATATGGTTTTATACAGACTTATGGTGAAGCCTGTATTTACAAGAAAGTGAGTGGGAGCTCTGTAGCATTTTGATAGTATATGTGGATGAAAAATTGTTGATCGGAAATGATACAGAATTTCTGGATATCATAAAAGGATACTTGAATAAGATTTTTTCAATGAAAGACCTCAGTGAAGCTACTTAAATATTGGACATCAGGATCTATAGGGATAGATCGAGACACTTAATAGGACTTTCACAAAGCACATACCTTGGCAATTTTTTTTAAGAAGTTCAAAATCGATCAAGCAAAGAAATTTTCTTATCTGTATTGCAAGGTGTGAAGTTGAGTAAGACTCAAAACCCGACCATGGCAGAAGATAGAGAGAGAATGAAAGTCATTCCCTATGCCTCAGCCATAGGTTCTATAAAGTATGCCATGCTGTGTACCTAACCTATTGTGTACCTTGCCATGAGTTTGGCAAGGGGGTACAATTGTGATCCAGGAGTAGATCACCGGACAGCGGTCAAAATTATCCTTAGGTACCTAAAGAGGACTAAGGAAATGTTTCTCGGTTATGGAGGTGATAAAGAGTTCGTCGTAAAGAGTTACGTCGATGCAAGCTTTGACACTAATCTAGATGACTACAAGTCTCAATCTAGATACGTATTGAATGTGGGAGCAATTATCTAGATTAGCTTCATGCAGAGCATTGTAGACACGGAAATTTGCAAAATACATACGGATCTGAATGTGGCAGACCCGTTGACTAAACTTCTCTCACAAGCAAAAGATGATCACACCTTAGTACTCTTTGGGTGTTAATCACATAGCAATGTGAACTAGATTATTGACTCTAGTAAACCCTTTGGGTGTTGGTACATGGCGATGTGAACTATGGGTGTTAATCAAATAAATATGTGAACTATTGGTGTTAAATCACATGGCAATGTGGACTAGATTATTGACTCTAGTGCAAGTGGGAGATTGAAGGAAATATGCCCTAGAGGCAATAATAAAGTTGTTATTTTATATTTCCTTATATCATGATAAATGTTTATTATTCATGCTAGAATTGTATTAACTGGAAACTTGATACATGTGTGGATACATAGACAAAACACAGTGTCCGTAGTAAGCCTCTACTAGACTAGCTCGTTAATCAAAGATGGTTATGTTTCCTAACCGTAGACATGTGTTGTCATTTGATGAATGGGGTCACATCATTAGGAGAATGATGTGATGGACAAGACCCATCCATTAGCTTAGCATATTGACCGTTCAGTTTTATTTCTATTGCTTTCTTCATGTCAAATACATATTCCTTCCACTATGAGATTATGCAACTCCCGAATACCGGAGGAATACCTTGTGTGCTATCAAACGTCACAACATAACTGGGTGATTATAAAGATGCTCTATAGGTGTCTCCGAAGGTGTTTGTTGGGTTGTCATAGATCGAGATTAGGATTTATCACTCCGAGTATCGGAGAGGTATCTCTGGGCCCTCTCGGTGATGCACATCATAAGAAGCCTTGCAAGCAAAGTGACTAATGAGTTAGTTACAAGATGATGTATTACAGAACGAGTAAATAGACTTGCCGGTAACGAGATTGAACTAGGTATGTAGATACGGACAACCGAATCTCGGGCAAGTAACATATCGATGGACAAAGGGAATAACGTATGTTGTCATAATGGCTCGACCAATAAAGATCTTCATAGAATATGTAGGAGCCAATATGAGCATCCAGGTTTCGCTATTAGTTAGTGACTGGATAGGTGTCTTGGTCATGTCTACGTAGTTCTCGAACCCGTAGGGTCCGCATGCTTAACGTTTGATGATGATTTAGTATTATATGAGTTATGTGATTTGGTGACTGAATGTTGTTCGAAGTCCAGATGAGATCTCAGACATGACGAGGAGTCTCGAAATGGTCGAGAGGTAAAGATTGATGTATAGGACGATAGTATTCAGACACTGTAAGTGTTCTGGAGGGTATCGGGTACATATCGGGTCACCGGAAGGGGTTCCGGGCACCCCCTGCAAGGATATGGGCCTTATGGGCCAAGAGAGGGACAGACCAGCCCACAAGGGGCTCGTGCGCCCCATATATGCCGAAATAGGAGGAGAAGGAAAGAGGGGAAGGGCAAAGGGAAGGGGAGGATTCACCCTCCCCCTTCCTTCCCTTCCCCCTCTCTTTCCTTTCCCATCCTGTTAATAAGGAAGGGGGCGCGAATTCGGGAGGACCCCAAGTAGGATTCCTCCTACTTGGGGCGCCCCCTTGGCTGCCTCTCCTCCCCTCCAACCTATAT
>NC_041384.1:421119827-421153969 GCF_002162155.2 Triticum dicoccoides
CGTCACCACACCGTCGTGCTAATGGAACTCATCTACTTCTTCGACACTCTGCTGGATCAAGAGTTCGATGGACGTCATCGAGTTGAATGTGTGCAGAAATCGGAGGTGCCGTACGTTCGGTGCTTGAACGGTCGGACCGAGAAGAAGTTTGACTACATCAACCGCGTTGTCGTACGCTTCTGCTTTTGGTCTACAAGGGTACATGGACACACTCTCCCCCTCTCCTTGCTATGCATCTCCTAGATAGATCGTGCGTGAGCGTAGGAATTTTTTTGAAATTGCATGCTACGTTTCCCAACAAATAAAAGAAATAAAAGTGCAACAAGGTATTTTTGTGTTTTTATATATATGATAAAAGTAGACCCGAGAGCCGTAGTTTGCACTACAGGCTTCTCTCTCAAACAAAAAGCATATAGTGGGTAAGAAAATTACTGTTGGGCAATTGATAGAAAAGTGTATAGTTATGACAATATTCAAGGCAATGATCATGTATATAGACATCATGTTTGAGACAAGTAGACCAACTCCTGCTTGCATCTACTACCATTACTCCACCCATCGAGCGCTATCTAGCATGCATCTAGAGTATTAAGTTCATAAAAATAAATTAATGCCTTAAGCAAGATGACATGATGTAGACAAAGAAAATCCAACCAATATGAATAAACCCCTGTCATTTTCCCCTTAATGGCAACAATACAAATACGTGTCTTGTCCCCTACTTTGTCATTGGGATATAGAGCACCGCAAGATTGAACCCATTATAAAGAACCTCTCCCATTGCAAGATAAATCAATCTAGTTGGCCAAACCAAACGGATAGATCGGTGAGAAATACAAAGTTATAATAATCATGCATAAAAGAATTCAGAGAAGACTAGGTTAATATTCATGAATAATCTAATCATAAACCCACATTTCATCAGATCCCAACAAACACACCGCAAAATAAAATTACATCAAATATAACTCCAATAACATCGGGGAGAACATTGCATTGAAGATCAAAAAGAGAGAAGAATCCATCTAGCTACTAGTTATGGACCCGTAGGTCGGAGGTAAACTACTCACACATTATCGGAAGGGCAGCAAGGTTGATGTAGAAGCCCTCCGTGATCGATTCCCCCTCCGACGGAGTACTGAAAAATACCTCTAGATGGGATCGTGAAAGAACAGAAAATTGCGGCGGGGAAAAAGTATTTTGGGTGGCTCCCTGTTGGTTTCCCTATTTTAGAGAACTTATAGAGGTGGAATTAGGTCAGACGGAGCCACAAGGTGTGCCCTGTTGCTTTGTTGTCTCCTCGTTTGCCTTCTGGTCTCCTCCTGAAGCTTGTAGGGTCTCTCTTGTCCAGAAAAAATCGTCAAAAAGTTTCATAGTGTCTGGACTTTGTTCGGTACTGATTTCCTGGATAATCAAAAACAGACAAAAAACAACAACTGGCACTTGGCACTAGGTTAATAGGTTAGTCACAAAAGGTGATATATAATTGCATATAAACAACCAAGATTGGTACTATAATAGCATGGAACAATATAATTAACTATAGATATGTTCGGGACTTATCATATCATCCCATACAAAAGGAGAATAGCAAAAAATTGATGTACTAACAGATTTAGGGAAAATATA
Source organism: Triticum dicoccoides (assembly GCF_002162155.2). Classification (NCBI taxonomy): domain Eukaryota; kingdom Viridiplantae; phylum Streptophyta; class Magnoliopsida; order Poales; family Poaceae; genus Triticum; species Triticum dicoccoides. The sequence goes on from NC_041384.1 coordinate 421,121,457, forward strand.
AATTACCATGGCTCAATTTTGCCGTGGTTTCTACAAAACAAAAATTTTGTGATGCTACATACATTATAATTGCCATGGTAGTTTATACATTATAATTGCTATATCTTGGTACATATTGTATGTTAGCTTGGGCCCCCATGGGCCTTTCTTGGGTGTTCTGGCAGCATGAGCCTACCTCATTAGACGTAGCGGGCGTTTGGAAAGATGCTCCTGTAGGTCGCTCTTAGATAGCAATACCATGTGTCGCTCGTATATCCCTGTCACGTGCAGTTTGTCTGGGTCGGCCCATTGTGCATGTCATCCGCCATGCACGAAAACAAATTAGACATGCTTCCTTTTTACTCTATGATTTTGGGAACATCTAGAACATTCATTAACCACATTTTCTATTCTTTGTCTGGTTTCCTCTCATGATTTTATCGGTTTTATTTAAAGATAAAAAAAATCTTCATAGAAATGTTTGCCAATTCAAAAAAGTTTGTGGATTCAAAAAAAATAATCTCGCAAACTCGAGAAAACATTCATGAAATTGGAAAACGTTCATGAATTCAAAGAATAACAAATTTGAAAAAAATTCATGGGAATTTGAAAAAATGTTCCTGGATTCAAAAAATGGTAACATTGTTGCAAAAGATGTATCGATGACGGTGTCCTGAACTAGGGGGTACTCACCATGTCATCTCCCGACTAGGTGGATAGGGACGAGGGCCCCCATGGCGGTTTACTAATGGGCCACTTCGGGCAGCCCATGACTTGTACGAGCAAGATTCCACATGACTTGGTGATTAAGACAAGGACTCCACTCCATCGATGTATCTGACTAGGACTCTTGTTATCCTAGGTCTCCGGTACATTATATAAGCGAGGCTAGGCTAGTCAATAGATTATCATCATCAATGCAATATCATTCACCTAGCCATAGAGTTAGACCACAACTCACGGTTTCGAGGTAGATCAACTTTGTACTCGATACATCTCCATCAATATAAACAAGATCAGGACGTAGGGTTTTAACTCCATCAAGAGGGACCGAACCTGGGTAAACATTGTGTCCTTCGTTCTTGTTACCCTCGATCCGAGTTCCACAGCTCAGGACCTCCTACCCCAAGGTCTTTCAGATTTCACACCAACATTGGTGCTTTCATTGGGAGTTCCACTGTGAGATCGCAAAGGATTGACGGCTTGTTAGAAAACTGATAGCAGTTTTTTCTGGATAGTGGATTCACATTCGTCATCTCCGTCTTCCCGAGTGTCGCCTTAACGATTGTTTCGATGGAATTGTGTGGAATTGAGTCCACAACAATCTATAAAAAAAATTCACGTTCCAATGGAGGAATCTCTGATGATCTCCGATATACCGGAGCCCTATCGATTCTGGACGGGATCTGGACGAGTTTGGAGCATGGAGTCCAGCGTCAAGCTTGGACATCCTTTGGATCCAACCATTGATCGGCTGCGAAATTCCTATACCAACCAGCCGTCAAAATTTCAGCTCGATCTGACCGTTCAAACTCTAGGAAACCTCCTATGAGTGCATCGATTGTTGGATCTGCTTTCTATGTGAATACGAATCCAACCTGAGTTCATCTTTCTTTATGAATGAGATATTTTACATCTGTTTTGGAGGAATTTATTTCTAGAGTATTGTGTGTCTCTCAAACACGTGCCTACAAAATTTGAGTCTTTTTTTGAGGCAATATTCACCATCGCGCCGGTGTCAAACCAGCCCAACAACATTGCTCCACAATTGCTGACATGCACTAGACATGTCGTCGCTTCGTCGAGCCAAGGTCACCCTCAATAGATCATCATCATGGCGAGCCGACTAAGAGTTCGACATCGTGGATGCAAAATAATCGTCAAGTCATCATTGACCGCGTCACAAGTTTTGACCCGCGTCGGCATGGCCGCACTGGTGCTTCTTCAAGCCGATGTCCACCACGCCGACCTGCTTCAACACCTCGACTGGCATGTGGGTTGCAACGTCACCTTACTGACCTACTTCGTTACCTCGGCTGGACCAGGGGCTTCGCCATCTCCGCATCAACCTACTCCAGAGACTTCAGCATCACCAACCGACTAACTTCATCACGTTAGCTAGACCGGGGGCTTCGCCCTACCGCATCAACCGTGCTGCATCGCCACTTCATCAAGCCAAGCTCCTCGCTCCCTCACCTCGGGCTTGGGGGTTGTGACCTCGGCTAGGCCAAGCACTACGTCTTTGTCCCGCCACAAGCCCATACCTCATCGTCAACACCGAGCACGTTAACCAGCTAAGTCGCTTTCATGCTAAAACTTTCTAAATTCTCAATTTTTTTGTTTGGTTCAACCAAGCATTATATTTGTGTTAAACAAAAATGTTGTTTGTTAAAAACAAGTTCCTTCACCCAAGTTAATCAGTGGCTCTTAAAATTTATATGAGCCATTTTATAATAAGTGTTTTTCTTCTAAGTCGTTGCAAAGTCTTTTTCTACCACTCCTTTCTCAACTCGAGTGTGTGGTCAATAGCCAGATAGCCTGGTTTCTCTCCAAAGTCGCTCGAGTTTAGTTTGCTAAACTGGTCAGAGAAGCACTCCGCCTTCGGGATAGGAGGTTGAAGCCAAAGGCTCACCCGTGATGACCCACAAGTATAGGGGATCAATTGTAGCTCTTTTCGATAAGTAAGAGCGTAAGGAAACATTTATCCCCAAGTGTTCTGGTGATTGATGACAACGCATTTGCGGACTAATCGTGTGCCATAAGTATTCCAGACACTTGTTTGCTAGGCACAAGACGATTGGGTGCCCCTCGAAGACTGACGAAGACGGTGTCTTTTCTACATTTCTTTTTGGTGGATTTGAGTCGTAGGAAAGCCGTACTATTAAGAGGGGGTCCGCGTTGGAAAGGTTTGGGTGGAATCATCACGTACACGTCTCCTTCTTCTCCCCTCCCTCTTCCTTGGAGCTTCCTCCGTTTTCTTGCCTCCCTTGTCTGGCTGCCGTTGTTGGTTTTGGTAGTACTGCTCCCAGGTCAACGGTAGTACCGTAGGCATCCGCGGTAGTACAGCGCGGTGGCGCGGTAGTACCGCAGGTGCCCATGGTAGTACCGCTCCCCTGGAGCCACACTACCGCTGCCCACCAGGCTAGTGCCGCCCCTTTGAGGTAGTAGGAGCGGATGTATTTTTTACATCCGCACCTACCGCGGTAGTACCATTTCCGCCGAGCCGTAGTACCGCGCTATGCAGTCAGGCAGTAGTACCGCCCCTCGGCAGTACTACTGTGTCGGGTTTTTGCTACTTCCATTTCTTTCCGGAAGTAGGCACGGAAGTTTCCCTTCTCCCCTGGCTGGGATTTTTTCCTCGCGGTAGTACCGCATGGGGGGCGCGGTAGTACCGCGCGTGCGGAAGTACCGCCCCCAGTTCCTGTGCATCTGTTTATCGGTTCTGTGCTGGGGTTGCGGCAGTACCGTGGGTCGGTACGGTAGTACCGCACAGCCGTGCGGTAGTACCGCTTGGTTGCAAGCAGTAGTACCGCGCGGCCTTGCGGTAGTACCGTTGGCCAGGCGTGGTAGTACCACTGGCCGCGGGCTGGTTGGTGGGTAACGATTGGATCTTTTCCACACACTATATAAGGGGTCCCCTTCTTCCCCGTTGACTCACCTCTTCCACCACTAAGCTCCATTATTGCTCCAAGCTCCATTTTTCGCCTGATCTCACTCCCTAGCCAACCAAACTTGTTGATTTTCTTGGGAGTGGTTGAGAAGGCCCCGATCTACACTTCCACCAAGAGATATTTGATTCCCCCACTAATCCCTTGCGGATCTTGTTACTCTTGGGTGTTTGAGCATCCTAGACGGTAGAGGTCACCGCGAAGCCATAGTCCATTGTGGTGAAGCTTCATGGTGTCGTTGGGAGCCTCGAATTGAGTTGTGGAGATTGCCCCAACCTCGATTGTAAAGGTTCGGTCGCCGCCTCCAAGGGCACCAATAGTGGAATCACGGCATCTCGCATTGTGTGAGGGCGTGAGGAGATTACGGTGGCCCTAGTGGCTTCTTGGGGAGCATTGTGCCTCCACAGCGCTCCAACGGAGACGTACTTCCTCTCAAAGGGAAGGAACTTCGGCAACACATCCTCGTCTCCACCGTCTCCACTCTTGGTTATCTCGTGCCTTTACTTGTGGAAGCTTATTTGTTTCATATATCTTACTTGCTTATGTTCCTATCCGTGTTGCATCATATAGGTTGCTCACCTAGTTGCATATCTAGACAACTTACTTTGATGCAAAGTTTAAATTGCTAAAGAAAAGCAAAAAATTGTTAGTTGCCTATTCACCCCCCTCTAGTCAACCATATCGATCCTTTCAATTGGTATCAGAGCCTCGTCTCTTTATTAAGGACTTTACCGTCCAAAGAGTATGGTTGATACTGTAGACGGTGTGGAGGAACACTCCGGTGTGAATCCTATCTCGTCTACGGGCGATGGGGGAACCTCGGTCTCTTGTGAGGAGTTCAATGTGGCCTTGGAGACATTCAAAACCTCCATGACAACCGAAGTTGAGAGCATGTTTACTAAATTTCTTGAGGGGCTTAAACTATCCACCGCACCGTTGAAAGTGGGTGATCCCGCCAACAAGGTGACGGATGCTATCCCCGACAAGGGGGAAGCTAGTAGTGAAAAGGCTTCTTCTTCTAGTGGTAAGAATGGCACCGGCATCTTTGCCCATGTGGAACCACCACTTGTTTATGGTGGACCGATTCCTTCCACTCATTTGAATCATGCTGGTCCTCCTCCTAAGATTGTGAAAAATGAGGACTTTGATTCTTGGGTTTACCGCTTTAAACGTCATTTAAATCATGTGAACACTAACCTTTGGAGAATCATTGAAGAAGGTTTTTATCCGCATGATCCAAGCAACTTCACTCCTCGAGAAGCCGCAGATAATCAATTCAATGAGAATGCTCTCTTCATCATTGAAGATGCAATTCCACCCGAAGACCTACCTCATCTTCGTCCCTTCGCCTTGGCCAAAGATGCATGGCATTGTGTTGTCTCTCTCTACCAGGGAAGCGCAAGCATTCAACGCTCCAATTATGAAGTGGTACAAGATGAGGCCGATGAGTTTGCAATGAAAGAAGATGAAGAACCTCGTGAGCTTTATCGGAGAGTAACCAAACTCGCGGTCTCACTACGAGATCAGGGGAGCAAGGACACGGATGACAATTGGATCAAGCGCAAATTCCTCAAGGCAATGATGCCCTATCACAAGAACATGTCCTCCGTCATTCGTCAAAGACCGGACCTCCACACTTTGACCTCAAGCAAAGTGTTGGATGAGTTTGTGGCCATGAATATTTTGGACAAGACCACAGATAATGCGGTGCTCCATTCTCAACGGGCAAAGAAGCCTAACCTTGCATTAAAGGCCAAGCTCACTGTGGAAGAAGAAGAAGAGGAAGAAGAGGAGAGCAACCCCAAAGATACGAAGTATGCATATCATGAACACATGGCACTTGCTTCAAGGAAATTTTGGAGCAAGAAAAACTCGAGGCCAAACTTTAGCAAAAGCAACTTGAGTGGCACAAGGGGCAAGCAACGTGTAAGGACTTGCTACAATTGTGGCAACGTGAGTCATTTAGTTGCGGAATGCCCGTATGAGAAGAGGGAAGACAATGGTGGCAAGCTCATCCGAAAGGACCAGGCCAAGTCGTTCCCCAACAAGAACAACTTCACCAAGAAGACTCCTCCCAAGGCTTTGGTTGTGCAAGAAGAGTACAATGAGGATGATGACGATGATGAAGATGGTGAGTCGGTTGCCATGGCCTCCATTGCCATTGCAACAACGTCACGGGTGTCTCTCTTTGACTCACCCAACGAGAGCATCACCGCCAAGTGCCTCATGGCTAAAGCCACCAACAAGGTAACCTCCAACATCAAAACTACCATCATTAATCATCCTTCCCTGACGGATAGCATTAATGAACTTGAGGGAGCTAATGTGGAGGCTAACGAGTTTGAGGCCTTTATGGGCAAACTCAAGGGAAAATCCAAGAAGCACTTTGTTGCTCTCTTGGAACAACTTGGTGAAGCCAATGACATGATCGAGGCTCACGAAGACACCATCTCTAAGATGGAAGGGCATAGTCGTGACTATGCCGATGAGATTTCGGATCTTTCCAATGCTCTTGAGGAAGAGCGTGGTCTTCGTTTGGCTCTTGAGGAGTCACAAAACATTGATCATGCTAAGTTAAAGAAAGATTATGATCATGTCCTCATTGTTGCTCGTGTGCTAAATTCCGAGAAGGCCAAACTCGAGGTTGATCTTGCTAGACTCAAAGAGGAGTTTGATATACTTGACAAGGCCCACAAGGCCTTGAAGGGTATTCACGCTAGTCTCAAGGAGTCTCATGATCAACTCCAAGTGAAGTAACTAAGGAGAAAGCAACTTTTCCTCATATGGTTCTAATTGATAATGCAAATGCTACTAACCCGTGTTGTGAGCATATACATCTTGTTGAGGAAAATGCTATGTTGAAGGAGCAGCTTGAGAGAGGTCTTGCGACTTGCATACAAGGCAAGAAGAACCTCAACGATCTCTTGATCAACCAAAAGGGAGGTGTGGCCAAGGAATGGGTTGGGTACGTGCCCGACTCCAAGAACAAGAAGAAGAATGACAAGACCAAACGAGCTCCTCCCCTCATGCAATCCTTTGTGAGGGAGGGACAGAGTGCCCCCGAGGAGAAGAAGAAGAACAATGTCAAGAAGGGCAATGTCACCGCTCCCAACAAAGCCGGCGATTTTAACCCTTCTTATGTGTTATGTCGTGCTAGTGATGGGCATGTTTGTGCCAAATTTGTTGGTTCTCTTCATGAGTACATTGAATGGTCTATTTGGGTTCCTAAGACCCTTGTTACTAACATCAAAGGACCCATTACAAAATGGGTACCTAAAACCAAGCATTGATCTCTTGTAGGTGTTTGCTTCCGGTGGTGGATCATGGTTGCTCGATAGCGGAGCTACAAATCATATGACCAAAAGCAAGGACTTGGTGGTGGACGTGCACAAAGTTCCATCTATGCCCACCAATGTCGAGTGGGGTGACTCCTCATCTTCTACGGTATTGGGACTTGGCAAGGTGGTCATCTCTCATGATCTCACAATCGAGAAGGTCATGCTTGTTGAGTCCCTTGCATACAATTTACTTTCTGTTCGTCAACTTGCTATCATGGGCTTTGCCACTTTCTTTGATATCGATACCGTGGCCCTCTTGTGGAGCAAGACTCTTAAAGTAGCTTTTGTTGGGCATGTCGAGAACGGTCTCTATGTGATTAACTTTTCGGAGCGACCCACTAAGACCGCGACATGCCTAATGGCTAAAGTTGATGTGGGATGGCTTTGGCATCGCCGTTTAGCCCATGTCAATATGAGATCTTTGCAAAGTCTCCTCAAGGGGGACCATGTCCGTGGACTAACGAATGTTAGTTTTGCTAAAGATCGTGCTTGCAGTGCCTGTATCGAAGGAAAGCTACATGAGAAGGCTCACCCTCCCACGACTATCATTTATTCAAAGAGGCCTTTGGAGCTCCTTCACATGGATCTCTTTGGGCCTCCATCCTTCGATAGTCTTGGAGGTAGGAAGTATTGCTTGGTGATTGTGGATGACTACTCAAGGTACACGTGAGTGTGATTCCTCAAGAGGAAGAGAGAGACCCAACAAACCATCATTGACTTTGCAAATGAAGCACAGCGTCAACACAATGCAAAGATCTTGACAATAAGAAGTGACAATGGTACCGAGTTCAAGAACTACACCTTGGATGAATTTCTTAGTGATGAGGGAATCAAGCATCAATATTCCGCACCATACACCCCTCAACAAAACGGTGTTGCAGAGAGGAAGAACCGGACGTTGATGGATGCAGCAAGGACCATGATGGCGGAGTTCAAGTCTCCGTACAACTTTTGGGCCGAAGCCATCAACACCGCATGTCATGCATCCAATCGGCTCTATCTCCGCAAGGGCTTGAACAAGACTCCATACGAGATACTCACCGGTAACAAGCCCAACCTCAAGTACTTCCAGGTATTCAGGTGTAGGTGTTTCATTCTCAAGAAAGGTGTTAGGTTGTCTAAATTTGAGGCTAGAGCTTATGAGGGCATATTTGTTGGCTATGCTACAAACTCTCATGCTTACCGTGTCCTCAATAAATCCACGGGACTTATTGAGGAGACGTGTAACATGGAGTTTGATGAGAATAACGGCTCCCAAGTGGAGCAAAGTGGCACTTGTGATGTAGGTGATGAAATTCCTCCCCAAGCCATAAGAAGAATGGGTGTTGGCTTTATCCTACCCATTGAAGAACCCCTTGTGGCCGAAGGGGAAGGACAAAGCTCCACTCAAGTGGAGACATCACCAACCCAAGGCCCACACACTTCCGAAGAACAACATGGAGGCTCTCATCCTCAAGAACATGACCAAGGGCAAGATCATAGTCAAGACGGTGTGGACACACCAAGTGATGCCCAAGGTCAAGTTCTCTCCCCCGAGCAAGTTCAAGATCAAGAACAAGTTCATGACGGCACTCAAGATGATCAAGTAACCGCTCCTCAACTCACCACCGAGGAGGAATTAGAGCGTCGTGCCGCCAAGGTTGCTTCCAAGCTCTCCACCAAGGATCATCTCATGACGAATGTGCTTGGAAGCTTAAGAAAGGGGGTAGGAACTCGTAGACAATTCGCAAATTATTGTGAGCATCACGCGTTTGTCTCTTGTGTGGAACCCCACAAGGTCTATGAAGTGCTAGAAGACCCGGACTGGCTCAACGCCATGCATGAAGAACTCAACAACTTCGAGCGCAACAAAGTGTGGAGATTAGTGCCAAGACCAACCGGGAATCACAATGTCATAGGAACCAAGTGGATATTTAAGAACAAGCAAGATGCCCATGGGATTATCATTCGCAACAAGGCTCGTCTGGTAGCACAAGGCTACTCCCAAATCGAGGGTATCGACTACGGTGAAACCTTTGCTCCCGTTGCTCGTCTTGAATCCATTCGCATGTTGATTGCATATGCTTCTCATCATAACTTTAAGTTACAACAAATGGATGTGAAGAGTGCTTTTCTTAATGGTCCCATTAATGAATTGGTTTACGTCAAGCAACCCCCCGAGTTCGAGGATCCCTACTTTCCCGATCATGTGTATCAACTCGATAATGCACTCTATGGCCTTAAACAAGCCCCACGTGCGTGGTATGACCACCTTACCGAGTTGTTACAAGACCGTGGTTTTGAAGTTGGGCTAATCGACCCCACTCTTTTTACTAAGAAGGTCAAAGGGGAGTTGTTTGTGTGCCAATTATATGTTGATGATATTATCTTTGGTTCTCCTAACAAAGCTTTCAATGAGGAATTTGCCGCTCTCATGACCTCAAAGTTCGAGATGTCCTCCATGGGAGAGTTGAAGTTCTTTCTAGGGTTCGAAGTGATGCAAAGAAGAGAAGGAACCTTCATCAATCAATCCAAATACACTCAAGACATGCTCAAGAGATTCAAGCTAAGTGACGTCAAGCCAGCTTCCACTCCAATGCCCACCAAGTGCCAACTTGACTTAGATCCCAATGGTAAAGTGGTGGATCAAAATGTATGTCGTTCCATGATTGGATCCTTGCTTTACCTTTGTGCATCTAGACCGGACATCATGTTGAGTGTGGGAATTTGTGCACGGTTTCAAGCCGCACCTAAGGAAAGTCACTATGTGGTGGTCAAATGAATCTTTCGATATTTGGTTCATACCCCAAACTTTGGCTTATGGTACCCAAGAGGATAAAACTTCAAGCTTGTAGGGTACTCGGATTCCGATTGGGCGGGAGACAAAGTGGATAGGAAGTCCACTTCCGGAGGGTGCTAATTCCTTGGTTGCTCTTTGGTAAGTTGGTCTTCCAAAAAGCAAAGCTGTGTGTCTCTCTCGTCACTGAGGCGGAGTATGTTGCCGCTGGTAGTTGTTGTGCTCAACTCCTATGGATGAGGCAAACTTTAAAGGATTACGGTGTAACTTGTGACAAAGTGCCTCTTTGGTGTGACAATGAAAGTGCCATCAAGATCTCTCTCAACCCGGTGCAACACTTCAAGACAAAGCATATTGAGATCCGGTATCACTTCATCCGGGATCACATTAGGCGAGGAGAGATCGAGCTCAACTACGTCAATACTCATGATAACCTTGCAGATATCTTCACGAAGCCCTTGGATGAAGCAAGATTTCACGAGTTAAGGCATGAGCTAAATATCATCGATTTGAGCAATGTTGCTTGAACCCTTGCACACCCCACCATACTCAACGTGTTGTCCTATTTAGATGTAGGCATGGACATAGGGGGAGTGATGTTCTCTCAATGAACTCTTCCTCCCCCCATTATGCATAAATCAATCAAGTCTTTCACATTAGCCATGTTTGATAGTACTTGTGCTTCAAAGACGAGTTTTGGTCATGGACCCAAGGATAATTCTTCGTGGTGCCATACCAATTGACTCAAACATAGGTGGCTACGGCCACCGCCCTCTCTTTTGGAGAGGTGGTGTAACACCCCTAGACCGATGTGCCAGGTGTCTTTCAGTTATTCGCTGTCGTTGCCATGTCATTTGCTTGCGTGTTGCATATTGTCATGTCATCATGTGCATTGCATCATCATGTTTTCGAAACTTGCATCCGTCCCGGCCTCCTCGTTCTCTCCATTGTCCGTTCTGAGCCCAGACACACTTGCACGCGCCCGAAATATTATTTTATAAGTGGCCGGAAAATGTTCTCGGAATGGGTTGAAAGTTGGCGTGTGGTCTTATTATAGTGTAGGAAGACCTCCTGCCAAATTTCATCGCATTCGGAGTCCGTTTGACGCCCCAACGGATAACTATAGCGGCAACAGTAGCCGGTCTTTACGTCGGACGTTTTCGGTCTTCGGAAACAGCCGCCGGGCCTCCCTCTCTTCTCTTCTCTCAGCTCGAGACCGTCTACACAGCCCACTACTCACCGCCAGGCCCTACCTAACCTCTCTTGTCAGCCCGCGACCCTCCTCGCGCGCGCTCGAAAGCTGTCCCGGACCCGACTCGGGCTGTCGCTACCGTTGTGTCCGGATCATCTCCAAACGTCTACAAAACGTCACCGTTTTCTTATTTGGACTCCCTAGATATTTTATTCGCGACCGTCTGATTACGATCGGAGGGATCCGATAGCCCCTAACTATTTCCACCTGCCATATATATACTAGTTCCAACCCTAATAATCAGGAGCCTTGTCCCATCCATCCCATCATGCGCCGCCACCCACTCAAATCTCTCGGGATCCATTCCCCAACCCCCCGCTCCTCCTCAGTTTCCACGCCCGACCAATCAACCTTTTTCTGCCCGATTCTCAGATCGAGCTTGGCTCGATCCCGAGCTCCTCAACGTCGCCGTCCGGCGAGTCACCAGACCAGCCCCAACGGAGTTGCCTCGTCCTGCGTCTCCTTTCTCTACTGCCCCTCCTCCCGTTTTTCCTTCTTCCCCTACCTCTCTGTGTAATCTCCCTCTCTCCCTGTACTTCATCACTGCAGGAACGACGCCATGGCCGTTGAATGAAGCTTCTCCTCCATGGATCCTCGCCTCCGCGCCCCTGATCCGGCCTCCCATCCTCGGATCCATCCTCCTGCGTCCACCCCACGCCTCGTTCGTCCCTGGGGACTCCTACTACGCCAGGTCCACCAGCTCCGTCGCTGCAGGGAACGAGGAGCATGCCGCCCCGAGGCATGGACCCCAGCGTCAGGTCCCATGCCGCCGCCGTCCGAAGTCTCGCTGTCGTTTTTCTTTAGATACGAGCAGACCAGCGCCACACCACTGCTTCCTCTCCGTTCCCCTTGCCCATCCACTCGTCGCCGGAGACCCCAGGCTAGCCGCCGCCGCGCTACGGTACCTGCTCCATGCCGGACTCGGCTTCCTCATCGCCCTCCAGTAACGGCCAGAGCGCCAAGTCCCTCCGCATGGACCCTGCGGCCCTGGCCTCAACTCGCTGCCGGATCCGCTTCCTCTCGGCGCCCACGACGAGCTCCGCCTAGTCTCCCCGCGCCCCGCCGCCCGCTGTCTCCTCTGCATCGCGCCGGCGCGCCTGACCTCTTCGTCGCGCTGTTCCCCTATTTCTGCGTGTGAGAAGGACGACCAGCGCCAAGTCCCGCAGCGCCCGTTGACTGCGTCGTTGCCTCGTTCGATCCAGCCTGCCAGCGCCAGATCGCACCAAAGCCCAGCGCGCCAGCCTCCCTTCTGCCCGGCCTCACCTCACCGTCGAACTGGGCCGAAGCCCATGGTGAGCCTCCCCAGCGCCTCCTTTGTTTTCCTCTGATTGGCCCTTCATGCACCAGATTCGGCCCAGTTCCTGTTTTTTTTTCAGATCTGTGATTTTAGCAATTTTCCTGAGACTGTAGTTTTACAGAAAAGTCCCCCTAGTTCATGCATTTAATAACTCACTAACCATGCATCGGATTCAAACAAACTTAACATGAAAGTTGCTTAGAATTTTGTCTAGTTTCATAATATGTCACTTTCATCCTTGTTTAAAATGTTTAAAATGATGTTTGGTTAAATTTGCTCCTATGCCATGTTTAAATGCTTTAATTCATAACTAAATAACCGCAGCTCCAAATTTAATAAACTTTATATGTAAATGGGGTAGAATTTTGCCTAGTTTAACATGGTGCACTCATCTTGCATGTTAAACAACTATAAAATATGGTTTAGGGCAGAACAGGACCTAACCAAATATATGCACATGAGGAGTTTCCGGTTTTGTTGTTCGTTGCTTCCGGCCTCATTTAACCTTGACGAGATACGTAGTTTTCATTTGTTTCACCCTATTGCCATGTTTAACAATATTCAATATTGTTGGGTACATAAACGAGATCGAACTAAATGATTGATGTGGTGTTCCGTCAATATGCAACTCGTTGCATATTGAGCTCCACCTAATTTGTAGTATTGCTTGTGCATTTTGCCATGCCATTTATCATTAAATCGGACATGCATCATACTTGTTTGCGCATCGTGCCATGCTTATGTGATGTTTGTTCACCATGATTGTTTGCTTCTTTCCGGTGTTGCTTCTTCGGGTTGGTTCCAATAACGTCCTGTTGTGAGGATTCGTTCGACTACATCCGTTTGTCTTCTTCATGGACTCGTTCTTCTTCCTTGCGGGATCTCAGGAAAGATGATCATACCATCAAAATCACTACTATCTTTGCTTTGCTAGATGCTCGCTCTTTTGCTATGCCTATGCTGCGATACCTACCACTTGCTTATCATGCCTCCCATATTGTTGAACCAAGCCTCCAACCCAACTTGTCCTAGCAAACCGTTGATTGGCTATGTTACCGCTTTGCTCAGCCCCTCTTATAGCGTTGTTAGTTGCAGGTGAAGATTGAAGTTTGTTCCTCGTTGGAACATGGAGATGTTGTTCCTTGTTGGAACATGTTTACTTGTCGGGATATCACAATATATCTTATTTAATTAATGCATATATATACTTGGTAAAGGGTGGAAGGCTCGGCCTTATGCCTGGTGTTTTGTTCCACTCTTGCCGCCCTAGTTTCTGTCATATCGGTGTTATGTACCCGGATTTTGCGTTCCTTACGCGGTTGGGCTATAATGGGAACCCCTTGACATTTCGCCTTAAGTAAAGCTCTTCCAGCAATGCCCAACATTGGTTTTACCATTTGCCACCTAGCCTTTTCTTTTCCCTTGGGAGTCGCGCTCCTGAGGGTCATCATTATTTTACCCCCCCCCCCGGGCCAGTGCTCCTCTGAGTGTTGGTCCAACTTGTCAGCCGCCGGTGGCCACCAGGGGCAACTCTGGGCTGGCCTACCGGAAGTTTAGATAATCCGGTGTGCCCTGAGAAAGAGATATGTGCAGCTCCTATCGGGATTTGTCGGCACATTCGGGCGGTGTTGCTGGTTTAGTTTTACCCTTTCAAAATGTCTTATTGTACCGGGATACCGAGTCTGATCGGAATGTCTCGGGAGGAGGTATATTCCTTCGTTGGCCGTGAGAGCTTGTGATGGGCTAAGTTGGGACACCCCTGCAAGGATTTGAACTTTCAAAAGATGTGCCCGCGGTTATGGGCAGATGGGAATTTGTTAACGTTCGGTTGTAGAAAACCTGAAGTTGATCTTAATTAAAATACATCAACCGCGTGTGTAACCGTGATGGTCTCTTTTTGGCGGAGTCTGGGAAGTGAACACGGTGTTGGAGTTATGCTTGACGTAGGTTGTTTTAGGATCACTTCTTGATCATACTTTCTCGAACGTGCTTTGCCTTCTCTTCTCGCTCTCATTTGCGTATGTTAGCCACCATATGTGCTAGTCGCTTGCTGCAGCTCCACCTCATACCTTTACCTTACCCATAAGCTTAAATAGTCTTGATCGCGAGGGTGTGAGATTGCTGAGTCCCCGTGACTCACAGATACTTCCAAAACCAGTTTGCAGGTGCCGTTGAGTCCGTGCAGATAACGCAACCAAGCTCAGGAGGAGCTCGTTGAAGATCTTGTCCTTTGTCTTGCTTCGTTCTAGTTGATCAGTAGTGGAGCCCAGTTGGGGTCGATCGGGGACCTTTGTCGCTTTTGGGGTTCTTCTTTTATTTTGGTTCCGTAGTCGGACCATGAGTGTATTTGGATGATGTAATGTTTTATTCATGTAATTGTGTGAAGTGGCGATTGTAAGCCAACTATGTATCTCTTTCCCTTATGTATTACATGGGTTGTGTGAAGATTACCTCACTTGCGACATTGCTTTCAATGCGGTTATGCCTCTAAGTCGTGCTTCGACACGTGGGAGATATAGCCACATCGAGGGCGTTACAAGTAGGTATCTGAGCCTTCCCCGACCTTAGGAGCCCCATTGCTTGATCGAATTAGCGGACGAGTTGAGTCTACAAAAAATGTTTTGAGTCATTTAAGAATTATATATCGGAGAGTTTAGGAATTCTTTTTACTTCCCAGTCTCCTCATCGCTCTGGTAAGGCATCCTGACGTAGAGTTTTGACTCTTCTCTTCTCAAATTTCACAAAAAAATTTAGGATCATGCGGGTATCTTGGAATCGTTCCGATGGTTTTGTGATGAGAACATTGTCTTGGTGCCTCCTGTCAGGGGTTTTGTGGAAGTGTCCCGGGGAGTTGAGCTCTGAGGTGTTGTCGTCATAATTTTATCGTTGCAGTTCTGGAATACCTGAGTTTAGTACGCCAACATCGAAAATCTCTTTTATGCAGTTCGTTGGTGAGATAACCTCGACGCCACCCAGTACTGGGGCGGGAGTTCGGGAGTATCGCCATAACTTGTATAACGGATGCTTTTCAAAGGTTGAGGTAGATGTTTTCCGAAGGTTTCTTGGTTATGTGTTGAAGGATGGATACAGCTGGATGTAGGATTTGTTAGTTTGGGTGAGATATTATGCTTCCCCTGTATCCCCAACACCTGATTGCATAACCGGAAAGGTTCGGGAGTTTCATAGGTGGGAATTCAAGTAGCTCTTAGGATATCTTTCCGACAGATGTATGATATGAAATTGGGGTTCGACGTCTAGTGGTCCGCCTATTCACGGTTGGTTTTACAGTGGTCTTGTTGTGTCTTAAAGAGTCCTTGGCTATGCCGACTCGGGGATGCTTCGTATGTCATGTGCACTGCCTTGTACATGATGGTGCTGTACGATCGAGCCCGTGTAGGCCCCACCACGAAAACTTCGGACGAAATCTCTATCATCTGTTTGTTCTGGCTTATTCTACAAGCCAATCCTTTGTGTTGTTTTCAGTTGTGGTATTCGAGTTGCTTCAATGTCAAATGTTGATTCCATACCTTTTCTAAGCGGTGTTCTCATGTTCCTATGAGAATACTAATCCTTCTTGATCATCGAGATTGTCTTGTCGATCCTTTTTCACCGGCGTGTTTCTCTTCAAGTGGATCCGATCTTTTCAACATCCACAAGATCCAATCTCAGCTTTCTCAACGGTGTTCATTTCACCCATCCCAAGTTGTCTTTGTTTTCCCACCCTCCCACCCTTGTTTCTCATAGGACTCGGATTTTTTTATCGAGTATCCATCTTATTGATGTGAAGTCTCTCCATTCCTCTCCATCAATGTTCTTACCCGGTGATGCTCATGAAGATTTTAACGAAGTTTCTAGTTCGCCATTATTCATTCTTTCTCTTCTCCGGTAGATTTAATTCAAGCTTTGGTATTGAGCTTACTCCTTTTCTTTTTGCCCAATGCCTATTTATGTCGGTGCACCTCTTAATCATCCACTTCTCGCTATTCAATTGTTCCGGAGTGTTCAAGATATCTCGAGTCTGTTATCTCATTCAAGTCTTTTAATTAAACCGGTGCAATCTCTCCTTTAATCATTTCAATGGTGTTTCTTTGAGTGGGCCCTAACCCACAGGTCTTTTCCCAGGATCTTACCTGACTCTTCTTATTTTCCTGGAGCTATCCTCAAATTTCCTTTTGAAGTTTGACATAAGAATGATTTATCATCAGTCAAATGCTTTTCTCCAAGATCTGTCGAATTCTTTCATCGTTGGTTCAACCTTTACATTTTTCATTCCGGAGTATCTCAACAATTTGGTGGTGTTTCTCATCGCCATTCACAGATATTGAAGACTGAAGAAGAGTTTTACCTCTATATCTTATCCGTTCTCTCAATGATTCATGGTTCTAATTCGAGACCATCCTTTCATAATTGTTTTGATCGTGACAATTCTTTTCACCTATCCGGAGTAATTCAAGAGTCTTCTTAGTTTGTTATCCGGAGTCCATCTATTCAGGTTTATTCATGCTCAGCTGTTAGTTATCATTCTCCTATCTTGCCGGTGCATCAATCAAATATCCTCTAATTAGTTCTTGATCTCTTCGTTCTCATGCATCTATTTTGTCTCAAGCACCTTCGTTCATTTGCTAATTCTTACCGGTGATTCACCCCTACTTCGTTCCTTTTCAATTCTTACGGTGGTTCTTCCAGATTTCTCTTCCTTATCAATTTATTCGTTGTTAATCCTACCGGTGGTTCATAGAAGACCTTCCCAAGTTGGCGCTATATCTCTCTTAATCCTTGCTACGAGAATAAGTAGTGTGTCAAATCCGTTGATTGTCATCAATTTAATTGGTGAAGGATACGCATAATGTAATTCTTATTCTTGTTTCATCGAGTATGTTCAATTCCTATTTTTCCGGAGTGGCTCATCATACTTATTCTTGGTTTCAATTGTTTCATCTTTTCTTTTCCGGAGTTCCAAGCTCTCTCAATTTATTTCATCACGAAGATCCATCTAATCATTGCAAGGCTTCAACCTTACTCTTCTCATCTTTCTTTTCGTTTGATCATTCTTTTGTTTACCAGAGTTCTTCATGAAGTTTTTGCATGATGGTCCATAAAGGACTTAATCCGTCCTCGAAGCGTTCATCAAGATTCTTTTCACAGAGGCTCAAGCATTCTTCATCTTGTAATCCGGAGTGCAATTCTTTCACGCATATCTTTTGAGATGGTGTTATGTCATTCTTGATAATTTCCCTTCATGCTTCGTGTTTCACAAGTTATCAAGATGAGGTATTTAAATACACCAATCTCGTCATTGGGGTTATCTTGGGTTATATTTCACCTAAAGCCTTCCCTAAGGTTTGTTGCTATCTATGGTGCTTATAAATGACCCAAGTTCTTCATTTATCCTCCCGGTGATATAGTTTCTCGTCTCCTTGTTCATATCAATCCAATTATTTTCCCGTGAGTGGCAGGTTATCACCTCTAGTTTCGAGGTGTTTTTCTATAAGCCCACTACAAGCTTACTCTTTCCGTTGTTGGTTTTCCAACAATTCCGTTCAACCCCTTCTCCCAAAGATGCCTTTTCAAGCTCTTTTGTGGCAGAAGTTGGCATTTTCTTCTCCATTCTTTTATTTCAATTATCTATCTTCTATTCTTTTGTTCCGGGGGCATTGTCATGTTGCTCTTTTCAACCCATCATCTCGTTTTGTCAAAGATCATCTTCTTTTCGTGCTTATCCATTTAACCAGAGTGTTGTGCCCTTTTGCTCAAGTTCTTTTCGCCTTATCAAGCCTTGCATCTCTTTTCAACCGGAGTGCTGTTTGAGATATTTCTTACCCCTTGTACCATTCTTTCAATAGTTCCGGAGGGAGTATGTTTGATCTCATCAAGTATCCTCTCATCTTGTCAAGTTCATGTTCTTTTCCTTCCATTTTCAGTCGGAGTGCTGCCCTAATTATATCATTCTTATTCCTTCTCTATTTTGTTTTGACCGGAGTGGCTTCAATGTCTATCTTGTCACTTAAGCTCGCCTTTTTCGTCGTATTTCTGGTTCCTTGTCCAACAGAGTGATTTCATTTCGTTCATCTCCATTGTATTTTTTCTTTCAATTTGTTCAACCTCTTAAGGTTCATGGTTTCACTCGTTTGTCAAAGAAGCAACTTAGTTTTTTACTGCTTATCTTCCTCTTCCGTTGTCCCTCCGGTGCCATTCTAGATCTCAGGACGAGATCCTCTCGTAGTGGTGGAGTGTTGTAACGCCCCGAGACCGATGTGCCAGGTGTCTTTCAGTTATTCGCTGTCGTTGCCATGTCATTTGCTTGCGTGTTGCATATTGTCATGTCATCATGTGCATTGCATCATCATGTTTTTGAAACTTTCATCTGTCCCGGCCTCCTCGTTCTCTCCGTTGTCCGTTCTGAGCCCAGACACACTTGCACGCGCCCGCGACACGTCCGAAATATTATTTTATAAGTGGTCGGAAAATGTTCTCGGAATGGGTTGAAAGTTGGCGTGTGGTCTTATTATAGTGTAGGAAGACCTCTTGCCAAATTTCATCGCATTCGGAGTCCGTTTGACGCCCCAACGGATAACTATAGCGGCAATAGTAGCCGGTCTTTACGTCGGACGTTTTCGGTCTCCGGACACAGCCGCCGGGCCTCCCTCTCTTCTCTTCTCTCAGCTCGAGACCGTCTACACAGCCCACTACTCACCGCCAGGCCCTACCTAACCTCTCTCGTCAGCCCGCGACCCTCCTCGCGCGCGCCCGAAAGCAGTCCCAGACCCGACTCGGGCTGTCGCTACCGTTGTGTCCGGATCATCTCCAAACGTTTACAAAACGTCACCGTTTTCTTATTTGGACTCCCTAGATATTTTATTCGCGACCGTCCGATTACGATTGGAGGGATCTGATAGCCCCTAACTATTTCCACCTGCCATATATATACTAGGTCCAACCCTAATAATCAGGAGCCTTGTCCCATCCATCCCATCATGCGCCGCCACCCACTCAAATCTCTCGGGATCCATTCCCCAACCCCCCACTCCTCCTCAGTTTCCACGCTCGACCAATCAACCTTTTTCTGCCCGATACTCAGATCGAGCTCGGCTCGATCCCGAGCTCCTCAACGTCGCCGTCCGGTGAGTCACCAGACCAGCCCCGGCGGAGTTGCCTCGTCCCGCGTCTCCTTTCTCTGCTGCCCCTCCTCCCGTTTTTCCTTCTTCCCCTACCTCTCTGTGTAATCTCCCTCTCTCCCTGTACTTCATCACTGTAGGAATGACGCCATGGCCGTTGAATGAAGCTTCTCCTCCATGGATCCTCGCCTCCGCACCCCTGATCTGGCCTCCCATCCTCGGATCCATCCTCCCGCGTCCAACCCACGCCTCGTTCGTCCCTGGGGACTCATGCTACGCCAGGTCCACCAGCTCCGTCGCTGTAGGGAACGAGGAGCACGCCGCCCCGAGGCATGGACCCCAGCGTCAGGTCCCATGCCGCCGCCGTCCGAAGCCTCGCTGTCGTTTTTATTCAGATACGAGAAGACCAGCGCCACACCACTGCTTCCTCTCCGTTCCCCTTGCCCATCCACTCGTCGTCGGAGACCCCAGGCTAGCCGCCGCCGCGCTATAGTACCTGCTCCATGCCGGACTCGGCTTCCTCATCGCCCTCCAGCAAGGGCCAGAGCGCCAAGTCCCTCCGCATCGACCCCGCGGCCCTGGCCTCAACTCGCCGCCGGATCCGCTTCCTCTCGGCGCCCACGACGAGCTCCGCCCAGTCTTCCCACGCCCCGCCGCCCGCTATCTCCTCTGCATCGCGCCGGCGCGCCTACCCTCTTCGTCGTGCTGTTCCCTGTTTCTGCATGCGAGGAGGACGACCAGCGCCAAGTCCCACAACGCCCGTTGACCGCGTCATTGCCTCGTTCGATCCAGCCTGCCAGCGCCAGATCGCAACAAGGCCCAGCGCGCCAGCCTCCCTTCTGCCCGGCCTCACCTCACCGTCGAACTGGGCCGAAGCCCATGGTGAGCCTCCCCAGCGCCTCCTTTGTTTTCCTCTGATTGGCCCTTCATGCACCAGATTCGGCCCAGTTCCTGTTTTTTTTTCAGATCTGCGATTTTAGCAATTTTCCTGAGACTGCAGTTTTACAGAAAAGTCCCCCTGGTTCATGCATTTAATAACTCACTAACCGTGCATTGGATTCAAACAAACGTAACATGAAAGTTGCTTAGAATTTTGTCTAGTTTCATAATATGTCACTTTCATCCATGTTTAAAATGTTTAAAATGCTGTTTGGTTAAATTTGCTCCTATGCCATGTTAAAATGCTTTAATTCATAACTAAATAACCGTAGCTCCAAATTTAATAAACTTTATATGTAAATGGGGTAGAATTTTGCCTAGTTTAACATGGTGCACTCATCTTGAATGTTAAACAACTCTAAAATATGGTTTAGGGCAGAACAGGACCTAACCTAATATATGCACATGAGGAGTTTCCAGATTTGTTGTTCGTTGCTTCCGGCCTCATTTAACCTTGACTAGATACGTAGTTTTCATTTGTTTCACCCTATTGCCATGTTTAACAACATTCAATATTGTTGGGTACATAAACGAGATCGAACTAAATGATTGATGTGGTGTTCCGTCAATATGCAACTCGTTGCATATTGAGCTCCACCTAATTTGTAGTATTGCTTGTGCATTTTGCCATGCCATTTATCATTAAACCGGACATGCATCATACTTGTTTGCGCATCGTGCCATGCTTATGTGATGTTTGTTCACCATGATTGTTTGCTTCTTTCCGGTGTTGCTTCTTCGGGTTGGTTCCGATAATGTCGTGTTGTGAGGATTCGTTCAACTACGTCTGTTTGTCTTCTTCATGGACTCGTTCTTCTTCCTTGCGGGATCTCAGGCAAGATGATCATACCCTCGAAATCACTACTATCTTTGCTTTGCTAGATGCTCGCTCTTTTGCTATGCCTATGCTGCGATACCTACCACTTGCTTATCATGCCTCCCATATTGTTGAACCAAGCCTCTAACCCAACTTGTCCTAGCAAACCGTTGATTGGCTATGTTACCGCTTTGCTCAGCCCCTCTTATAGTGTTGTTAGTTGTAGGTGAAGATTGAAGGTTGTTCCTTGTTGGAACATGGAGATGTTGTTCCTTGTTGGAACATGTTTACTTGTCGGGATATCACAATATATCTTACTTAATTAATGCATCTATATACTTGGTAAAGGGTGGAAGGCTCGGCCTTATGCCTGGTGTTTTGTTCCACTCTTGCCGCCCTAGTTTCCGTCATATCGGTGTTATGTTCCCAGATTTTGCGTTCCTTACGCGGTTGGGATATAATGGGAACCCCTTGATAGTTCGCCTTAAGTAAAGCTCTTCCAGCAATGCCCAACATTGGTTTTACCATTTGCCACCTAGCCTTTTCTTTTCCCCTGGGAGTCGCGCTCCTGAGGGTCATCATTATTTTACCCCCCGGGCCAGTGCTCCTCTGAGTGTTGGTCCAACTTGTCAGCCGCCGGTGGCCACCAGGGGCAACTCTGGGCTGGCCTACCGGAAGTTTAGACAATCCAGTGTGCCCTGAGAAAGAGATATGTGCAGCTCCTATCGGGATTTGTCGGCACATTCGGGCGGTGTTGCTGGTTTAGTTTTACCCTGTCGAAATGTCTTGTTGTACCGGGATACCGAGTCTGATCGGAGTGTCTCGGGAGGAGGTATATTCCTTCGTTGGCCGTGAGAGCTTGTGATGGGCTAAGTTGGGACACACCTGCAGGGATTTGAACTTTCGAAAGCCGTACCCGCGGCTATGGGCAGATGGGAATTTGTTAACGTCCGGTTGTAGAAAACTTGAAGTTGATCTTAATTAAAATACATCAACCGCGTGTGTAACCGTGATGGTCTCTTTTCGGCAGAGTCCGGGAAGTGAACACGGTGTTGGAGTTATGCTTGACGTAGGTTGTTTTAGGATCACTTCTT
Source organism: Triticum dicoccoides (assembly GCF_002162155.2). Lineage (NCBI taxonomy): Eukaryota > Viridiplantae > Streptophyta > Magnoliopsida > Poales > Poaceae > Triticum > Triticum dicoccoides. Next base: position 421,143,732 of record NC_041384.1, read on the forward strand.
GATCATACTTTCTCGAACGTGCTTTTCCTTCTCTTCTCGCTCTCATTTGCGTATGTTAGCCACCATATGTGCTAGTCGCTTGCTGCAGCTCCACCTCATACCTTTACCTTACCCATAAGCTTAAATAGTCTTGATCGCGAGGGTGTGAGATTGCTGAGTCCCCGTGACTCACAGATACTTCCAAAACCAGTTTGCAGGTGCCGTTGAGTCCGTGCAGATAACGCAACCAAGCTCAGGAGGAGCTCGTTGAAGATCTTGTCCTTTGTCTTGCTTCGTTCTAGTTGATCAGTAGTGGAGCCTAGTTGGGGTCGATCGGGGACCTTTGTCGCTTTTGGGGTTCTTCTTTTATTTTGGTTCCGTAGTCGGACCATGAGTGTATTTGGATGATGTAATGTTTTATTCATGTAATTGTGTGAAGTGGCGATTGTAAGCCAACTATGTATCTCTTTCCCTTAGTATTACATGGGTTGTGTGAAGATTACCTCACTTGCGACATTGCTTTCAATGCGGTTATGCCTCTAAGTCGTGCTTCGACACGTGGGAGATATAGCCGCATCGAGGGCATTACAGGTGGTGTCTCGTGGTTGGTTCGTTTGTCGTGTGCCTTTCTGGTTTTGTGGGTTGTGTGGTCTTGAGGTGTCGTGTTGGCTCAGAGTGTTTTGTGCAAAGATCCAGTTTTTCGTGTGCTCGAAACGTGCATCTTCTTGAGCTCACGGTACTACCGCGTCTGGCCGCAGTACTACTGCTTTGGGAGGCACGGTACTACCGCGCCACAGCACGGTACTACCGCTCTGGTGCGATACTTCGGAAGTACCGCCGCCGGGCGGTACTACCATGTCTGGGCACGGTACTACCGCACCGTCGAGGGTGCGTGGGGGTTATGACTCGGACAGGGGAGTTCCAACTCCCCATATCACGTCTCTCTCTCTCAAGAACGGCGTCGGAGGCCCTCGCCGGATCTCCGTCTCCGGCCACTCTCCTCGAATTCTGACCGGTGGGATCGTTCCCCACCACTTCCTCTTGCCATGGACCAAGGTTTTTTCCCCAAATCCCTCTTTTTCTTGGCTGTTCTCTTGCTTCTAGGTTTTTGGGGAGAAACTTGTCGTTCTTGAGATTTTAGGCCAAATCTGTGCAAGAGTAGGATGCAGGAGAGTCGTGATGCGTAGGAAACATACTTGATATGCTGTCTTGTGGTAGCTTTGTCCAACCGTAGTACCACCATGGTTTCGCGGGCTTTTTCAGATTTGAACCTGTTCAGATCTGACGCGGTGTGGTACTACCATGCCTAATGTGCCGTACTACCGCTCTGCAGACATGGTACTACCGCGCCAGCCGCGGCGCTAAGGTCGTACTACCGCTCCTACACCCGGTACTACCATGATCTTGCACGGTACTACCGCGTCTAAGAGCCGTACTACTATCTTAGCTCCGCAGCACTTGGCAGTACTACCGTAGGGATCAAATCTCTCTCTAGGCATTTATCATGTGTGCTTTCTGCTTGTTTCACTTGCTTTGTTGTGGTCTTTGCATTAATATCTCTTGGCTGTTGTGGGTGTTTTTGCGTTCTGTGTCTCAGGTGGTGGCTCTCGCCGTTCCAATCCCAGTCGTGACACTGGCTCCAAGCGTCTGCGCAACCCCCAAGATGAAGCCCAGAGGGCTCCAATGCCCCCAAGCGCAATGTCAAGACCACTGCCAGCAAGCAAAAGGAACCTGCTAAGGGCATGGACGAGATTTCTGTCACTGAGTATGTCGAACGCCGGAAGGTCAATCCCTATGTGACTCCTCGAGCTGTGCTTAGAGGCACTGAGATGTTTTGGAACAAGCAACAGGTTCTCATCTATCTGGATGTAATCAAGAGCAAGCAGAATACACTCGTGGAGGTCAAGTAGATAGACATGCATCACATGCGGAAGGACAAGTTTCATGACTATTTTGGAGAGGCTCTGGACTTGGTGGAGCAGTTTGCTATTGAGCCGGTGATCTCTTTTCACCTTGACTATGACCCTAAGCTCATCTATCAGTTCTTTGCCTCAGTGTACTTTCATCCTGAGGAGGAGCGGAGGATGACCTGGATGACCAATGGCCGTCAGCTGTCTGCTACATGGAAAGAGTTCATGGATCTGCTGCACATTCCTGATGACGGGCTTCACACCCCCGTTGGCGTTCGCCCCCATGCCAACTCTGAGTCTGCCAACAAGAACCTGCTTCAGCCCTTCCTTGTTGAGAAGGTACTCCCCAATGGCAAGTCATCTTGGGTGTTAAACTCCTTTCTGGATATCATGCATCGCATCTTCCGCAACACTCTGTTCCCACGCATTGGCGACAAGGACAAGGTACATGCATATCTAGTGGACATGTTGCTCTTGTGTGCAGAGGCACGTTCTTCTCAGACTCAGCCACTTGATGTCTCACACATCATGTGGTGTGAGCTTCGGTTTGCGGTGTTCACTCGCAAGGTACCTATCTATGGACCGTACCTGTTTCTGCTGCTCTCCACCACTTGGGAGAAGATGTACCCGGGTGATGAGTTCCTTGCTCCAGACTAGATTCGCCATGAGTCCATCAGCCTCCGCGTCAAGCCCAACTGGGCCAACACCACTACCCGTGCTGAGGCCTCTTCTGCTAGGAGGGATGCTGGTGAGGGGGAGGCTGCTGCTGAGAATGTTGCTGAGGACCGTGCTGCTAGGTCCACCACTTCTTCCTCTGAGCCGTCATGGGCCAAGAAGCTAAAGGACAAGATGAAGACTTTCTTCTACATGCAGGCGAAGGGACAGTACAGGGCTCACGTGGCAGACAAGGAGAGTCATCGCCGTGACAAGAAGGTTATGAGGCTCTTTGGAGAGGATGTGTCTGGCGGGTCTAAGGACATCATCACACCTGAGGCTGCCTGGATGTCAAAGCAGGGATACAAGTGGACCAGTTCAGAGGATGACCTCGAGGAGACTATCCCCGCCGCTGAGTCTGACGAGGAGCACGAGGAGCAGTGGGACGACTTCTCTGCCTGAGCCACCCCGTGTGTGTAGGTGTCCTCTCTGCCTTTTTGGCGTCTCAATGCCAAAGGGGGAGAGAGTGTAGGGATTTGCGTTGTGTTGTGCTTGTTGCGTTTATTTGCTTTGTCTTTTGGACCTCGTTTGTGCTTGGTTGCTCTTATTTGGTTTGTGCTTTCAAGTCCTTTCCTTCATATGGTGTAAGACATATGCACTTTATCTATCGTAGTTAACTTATATGTGTGCTATCTTGTCTAGTGATAGATATGCCTTGTCTCTATAATATAGGGGGTGCTCTGTTCCTAGTATTCGTGTGCCATGCAGTCCATAGCACTCACCTAGGTGGCACACATCTAGGGGGAGCCCGTCTATATTATAGAGAGTAGGGGTTTGCATTTACTTAATAGTATTTTCTTTGTGCAAATCCTGTTTTGTCATCAATCCACCAAAAAGGGGGAGATTGTAAGGACACATTTATCCCTAAGTGTTTTGGTGATTGATGACAACGCATTTGCGGACTAATCGTGTGCCATAAGTATTCCAGACACTTCTTTGCTAGGCACAAGACGATTGGGTGCCCCTCGATGACTGACGAAGACGACGTCTTTTCTACGTTACTTTTTGGTGGATTTGAGTCGTAGGAAAGCCGTACTATTAAGAGGGGGTCCGCGTTGGAAAGGTTTGGGTGGAATCATCACGTACATGTCTCCTTCTTCTCCCCTCCCTCTTCCTTGGAGCTTCCTCCATTTTCTTGCCTCCCTTGTCTGGCTGCCGTTGTTGGTTGCGGTAGTACTGCTCCCAGGTCATCCGTAGTACCGTAGGCATCCGCGGTAGTACCGCGCGGTGGCGCGGTAGTACCGCAGGTGCCCACGGTAGTACCGCTCCCCTGGAGCCGCACTACAGCTGCCCACCAGGCTAGTGCCGCCCCTTTGCGGTAGTAGGAGCGGATGTAATTTTTTACATCCGCACCGACCGCGGTAGTACCGTTTCCGCCGAGTGGTAGTACCACGCTATGCAGTCAGGCAGTAGTACCGCCCCTCCGCATTACTACTGTGTCGGGTTTTTGCTACTTCCGTTTCTTTGCGGACGTTGGCACGGAAGTTTCCCTTCTCCCCTGGCTGGGATTTTTGCCTCGCGGTAGTACCGCATGGGGGGCGGAAGTACCGCCCCCAGCTCCTGTGCGTCTGTTTATCGGTTCTGTGCTGGGGTTGCGGCAGTACCGTGGGTCGATACGGTAGTACCGCACAGCCTTGCGGTAGTACCGCTTGGTTGCAAGCAGTAGTACCGCGCGGCCTTGCGGTAGTACCGCTGGCCAGGCGCGGTAGTACCGCTGGCCGCGGGCTGGTTGGTGGGTAACGGTTGGATCTTTTCCACACACTATATAAGGGGTCCCCTTCTTCCCCGTTGACTCACCTCTTCCACCACTAAGCTCCATTATTGCTCCAAGCTCCATTTTTCGCCCGATCTCACTCCCTAGCCAACCAAACTTGTTGATTTGCTCGAGAGTGGTTGAGAAGGCAACGATCTACACTTCCACCAAGAGATATTTGATTCCCCCACTAATCCCTTGCGGATCTTGTTACTCTTGGGTGTTTGAGCATCCTAGACGGTAGAGGTCACCGTGAAGCCATAGTCCATTGTGGTGAAGCTTCGTGGTGTCGTTGGGAGCCTCCAATTGAGTTGTGGAGATTGCCCCAACCTCGTTTGTAAAGGTTCGGTCGCCTCCTCCAAGGGCACCAATAGTGGAATCACGGCATCTCGCATTGTGTGAGGGCGTGAGGAGATTACGGTGGCCCTAGTGGCTTCTTGGGGAGCATTGTGCCTCCACAGCGCTCCAACGGAGACGTACTTCCTCTCAAAGGGAAGGAACTTCGGCAACACATCCTCGTCTCCACCGTATCCACTCTTGGTTATCTCGTGCCTTTACTTGTGGAAGCTTATTTGTTTCATATATCTTGCTTGCTTGTGTTCCTATCCGTGTTGCATCATATAGGTTGCTCACCTAGTTGCACATCTAGACAACGTTCTTTGATTCAAAGTTTAAATTGCTAAAGAAAAGAAAAAAAATTGTTAGTTGCCTATTCACCCCCCCTCTAGTCAACCATATCGATCCTTTCAAAGAGTGTCAAACCCAACGAGGAGTAGAAGGAAATGACAAGTGGTTTTCAGCAAGGTAATGTCTGCAAGTGCTGAAATTATAAGTAGCAAAGTAGTTTTATAGCAAGGTAATTTGTAAGGAGTAAGTAACGATAATAGTAGCAAAAGTGCAGCAAGGTAGCCTAATCCTTTTGAGGCAAACCGGTCTGTTATGATAAGCAAAGCGTTCTTGAGGGTGGGAATTTCATCTAGTCACTTTCATCATGTTGGCTTAATTCGTGTTCGGTACTTTGATAATTTGATATGTGGGTGGACCGGTGCTTAGGTGTTTGTTCTTACTTGAACAAACCTCCTACTTATGATAAACCCTCCCGCAAGCATCCGCAACTACGATAAAAGTATTAAGAATAAATTCTAACCATAGCATTAAACTTTTGGATCCAATCGGCCCCTTACAGAATAGCGCATAAACTGGGGCTTAAGCTTCTATCACCCTCGCAACCCATCATCTAATTGCTACCCCACAATGCATTCTCTTAGGCCCAAATATGGTGAAGTTTCATGTAGTCGACGTTCACATGACACCACTAAGGGAATCACAACATACATACTATCAAAATATCGAACACATAACAAGTTCACATGATTACTTGCAACATGATTTCTCCCGTGACCTCAAGAACAAAAGTGACTACTCACAAATGATGAACATGCTCATGATCAGAGGAGTATTAAATAGCATATTGGATCTGAACTTATAATCTTCCACGAAATAAACCATATAGTAATCAACTACAAGATGTAATCAACACTACTAGTCACCCACAAGCACCAATCTATAGTTCCGGTAACAAGATTGAACAAAAGAGATGAACTAGGGTTTGCGAGGAGATGGTGTTGTTGAAGACATTGATGGAGATTGCCCTCCCCGAGATGGGAGAGTTGTTGGTGATGATGATCACGATTATTTCCCCCTCCGGGAGGGAAGTTCCCCCGGAAGAATCGCTCTGCCGGAGGGCAAAAGTGCTCCTACCCAAGTTCCGCCTCGAGGCGGCGGCGCTCCGTCCCGAAAGTCCTCCTCCTATTTTTTTCTAGGTCAAAAGTACTTATATACTAGAAGATGGGCACCAGAGGTGGGCCTGGGTGAGCACAACCCACCAGGGCGGGCCTGGGCTCCCTGGCGTGCCCAGGTGGGTTGTGCCCACCTGGTGGACCCCCTCTGGTACTTATTGGCTCCAATATTCCTCATATGTTCCATAAAAATTCTCCATGGAGTTTCAGCTCATTTGGAGTTGTGCAAAATAGGTGGCCTAACGTAGCTTTTCCAGGTCCAAATTTCCAGTTGCGGGAATTCTCCCTCTCTGTCTAAACCTTGCATATTATGAGAGAAAAGGCGTTATAATTAGTCCAAAAAGCATTATTATGGATAAAAACATTGTAAATAACAGTAAGAAAACATGATACAAAATAGACGTACCAACTCCACCAAGCTTAGACCTTGCTTGTCCTCAAGCGAAAAGCAAAATCGAAAAACATGTCCACATGCTTTGAGAGAGAGGTGTCGATAAAAACAAAATACATGCATAGAAGCATCATGTTGATTATTATAATAGCAACAAGATTAAACATAAGACTTTTATCATAAAACTTTTATCATATACTTCTTATGAATAATTAACAATTCATCACACAATTGAAGTATAAAGCAAAAACTCTATTAGAAACCAACAAACTATGTTCTCAGTCAACTTTGCAACTACAATTCATCATCTTTTCAGGAAGGGTCACATATCAGAGCCTTTAGGCAAGTCCACATACTCAACCATCATATAGTCTTCTATGATTGCTAACACTCACCGCGTACACATGGGCAAAACGTTTCAACCGGACACATAGGAAGAAAGGGGAATATAGTTTCGCCTCCCAACGTACTCACCTCAAGGGTGATGTCAACAATAATAACTCATGCTATCTATATTCAGCTGGACATATGTGCCTAGATATTTCCTCACCACATGATGCTTTCCAAAGGAGAAAAATAAAAAGGACTAGAAGGAAAACTTTGACTGTTTGCATAAAAGTAAATACATAAAAGTAAAAGATAGGCCCTTCGCAGAGGGAAGCAGAGGTTGCCATGCGCTTATTTTCTTGTATGCTTAACCCCTTAGTGCAAAAGAACTTCACATTACATTGCCCCTTGTGATAGCGACCTTTATTATGTAGTCTGTCACTACTACAGGATGCTACTAACGCGACACTACGCTCAGAGACCCTTCGACGAAACTGTGTGCGATGCCATAATCGCAAATAGTGGTGTAAAAAACCTGTCAAAAAAGGTGCAAAACATTTGTGATGGAGGATGCATCAAACACGATTTAGATTTTAGTTGCGTCTACGATGCAGGGCACATGGTTCAGCTTAATTAACTGTTTGCGATGAGGAGGAACAAAAGAAACGGGCAGCCAGATGAAGGTGTGTGCGATATACAACATACGGTTCACTCAGGTGAACTGTTTGTGATTAGGCAACACAAAAGAAACGGACAGCCAGATCAAAGTGTGTGCGATATACGGCATGCAGTTCACTCAGATGAACTGTTTGCATTGAGACATGAGAACAGAAACTGTTCAACTTAACAAGATGTGTGTGATAAGCGGCAAACAGGACAGTAATCGGAAACGTGTGCGAAGACCGATAACAACACAGATGATTACTGCTAACAAGCCGTGTGTGTTGTGAGCAAACAATTGTGATTGATGAAAATATCACCAATGGGTTCCATTGTTTAGTCTGTGTGCGATTTGATTTTCTTTGTCCACACAACATCTACGCTCTGTCTATAGAGCATCAACATATATACTTAAAAAGATAGCATTGCATAACCAAATTAAGCATACAATTACACAAGTGACTACACACATAACATTTCCACACACCAAAGTAAGCAATTACATACATACGAAAGTAGGAGAAACGAGGATCTAATCATCTACTTATTGTTGTGACGACGCTTGCCATTGCACTGCTTCCGGCTGGATCCCTGGACGTTTTGGGGAAGGAGGCACTTCCTCATGTCAACTATCTGCCTGTACATGTTGTAGCTCGTGTATGCCTCCTTGGCCGTGTACACAACATGAGCTTTGTCGAGTTTCTCCATCCAGGCCGAGTGACAGGTACACTTGTCCTTGTTTCATGAATCCTTCATGTCTCTATAATAGGGGTCGATGGTGGCCTCGGCGAGGTGAACCAGTGAGTCCTTCTCATGCTCCTTGCTGCCCCAGATCTTGTATTGGCCCTAGATGTCGACAAGATTCTGGCAGGCGATGCCTAAATTATTGAGCGCCTTTATATGATTGGTGATGTCCACCGTAGCGAACATGTAGTGGGGACTGTGGACAAACCTAGCAAAACGCTCGCAAGGCCTTGTGGCCAGGCAGTAGTGGTAGACTAGGACGTGGTGGCGCACGCACATCTGGGCGACGGTGACCTTGGGACGAGACCCAGCATGAGCGCGGGTGTACTCGAGGTCGAACCCGACCACCTTGTACTTCTACTTGGCAAGCAACAACTCCATGATATGGATGGAGTGCTCCACCCAGATCGGGTCGTTGGTGTACGCCACCGAGACGTCCATGAACCTTCTATGGTCCACCACGACACGCATGGTGAACTGCTTCTCGTCGTCGGGAGCCGCTCGAAACGCCATTGGAGCCGCGCAGGATACCCTCTAAGAATTTCTCGTGGTGGGTGTGCTTCTTGCAATGGTGGGGCACGATCGAAAGGTTGGCCGCTGTAATAAATGGGGGTCGACCGGCCTGTAATCGTCACGTCTTGTGACGGCGTTCATAGCGGAGGATTCCAGTGCACGCTTGACAACACCGCACCACACGCATGGGCTCGAAGAGGCACCAAATGTATCATCGGTGAGCCTGTTCCTGCGCTACCACACAGTTTACCGTGCAAGGTTCCTGCCCAGCTAGTTTGGCCATGCGTCGGCTAGAAGAGGGACAAATCGTGGGTGTTTATGGCAAAAACCTTTGTTAAAACGAAGTGTGTGGAATGACTTCGGTCATAAGTTTACCCATGGGTGATAAGGTCAAAGTTACACAGAAGGGTGATGATGGACACTCGAGTGCAATAATTAATTCTGCGCTCTACAGGGCACACGGTGGAAGAAACCAACTGTGTGCAATAATGTCGAAGATCGCACTCGAGTTAGCTATACAGATCATGTGCTGTGAGATCGACAACGTAAACAAATTCGAGAATGGTTAATAAAATCTAAACCATTGCATATTAAGTTCAAAATAGTGGTACCAATATACGAGTCTCATACGATGCCATTTCAACGATTGTACCACAAAAGGTCGAACTATTACAAGGTTCAAATTCCAGAGTTATATGGCTCAAATTCGAAGATTACAAGGTTCAAACTGATATTAGAAATGAAATTCAGCTCATCAGCTGCAAACGCTCGCGTTGATTCGCTGAACATGGATATCAGAGAGGCTCAAACTAATATTACCACTTCTAAGTCTAGTTTCAAAACCTCACAATTTTTGCAAAGGGGTCAGCCACTGAGAAGTCATGTATGGGGTTGACACGATGACTTCCAATTACTCTATCATCAGAAGCTCCAAAATGAAATTCAGCATTTTTGGAGCCCATTCCATTCTGCCGGAGGCGCCGGCGCTGATCAACAAACCATTCATTTTTGCGAAATAAATGTAGGGAAAACCTCATTTCCTTCAGCACCCTTACTTTGAGAACAAAGAACCTGGTGAATATAATCTTCGGTAAGGTCCCTTGGTAGGAGTTCAAAGTAATTTATGAGAGATGCAGATCAAGGCATTCGACGTGATTGCTATATTTTATCACATTATCCACCACTCGGCCTAATCTTATCTGCAAAAGAAGAAAACGTGTTAGTGCCTACATGCAGTTTTGGACATTACTACATGCCTATTTGGTTTGCAGGATTTGTAAAATGCACTAACATGCCATCTTCGATCTGACATGATTAACATGGGCATTTGATTACATTCTAGAAAAATGTAGCCTTCTTCGCAAGAGGTTGGAGTGGATGAAAAGTTCCCTAAGAAAACTAGTACATATGAATCCAAAGGAGAAATTCTTATTGATTGTAAACATATG
>NC_041384.1:421154473-421173840 GCF_002162155.2 Triticum dicoccoides
TGGAACATGTATGTACTGAAATCCTCCAAAAGAATCCTTCAGAAGTCGTAGCACTTTTTCATTGTAAACTTGGAAAAAGGTGTCACAAATTGAAATCCCTTATGGTTAACACTGAACATGAAAGGAATATCACCTCGATATATAGCTTCTCCAGGCACGGAAAGCATCTCAGGAAACTGACAACTTGCTGCAGGTTGGGGCCGATAGATTCTAGTGCCAAGACCTTCACTGTGCGCAGTTTCAGGGTCAAGCTTGTCGGAATCATTTTCTGAATGACAGACAAACAAACCTCTTCAAAATTGGAAATAATGTTAATTTGTAGAAGGAGAGGTAGAAGGCGACTATTGTACCTAAATGGGTGTGGATCCAATAACAAGTTTGGAGTATTTGTCAGACGAGTAGCCCACCACTTCCAATTTTAGCATAGAAATGGCATTGGTTCTTGTTGGACCTTCTTGATCAACTACAGGTAATCTCTCAAGTGCGGTGCGTCCTCAATGACCATACCATGGTACACATCTTGTGATGTCTTCCTGCCACACCAGTGCTACCTCTTGAGCACCGCGTTGGTTTTCCCTTGTAGAGGAAAGGGTGATGCAGCAAAGTAGCGTAAGTATTTCCCTCAGTTTTTGAGAACCAAGGTATCAATCCAGTAGGAGGCTACGCGCGAGTCCCTCGCACCTACACAAAACAAATAAATCATCGCAACCAACGCGATAAGGGGTTGTCAATCCCTACACAGTCACTTATGCGAGTATGATCTGATAGATATGATAAGACAATATTTTTGGTATTTTTATGATAAAGATGCAAAGTAAAATAAAAGGCAATGAAAATAACTAAGTGTTGGAAGATTAATATGATGGAAGATAGACCTGGGGGCCATAGGTTTCACTAGTGGCTTCTCTCAAGAGCATAAGTATTTTACGGTGGGTGAACAAATTACTGTTGAGCAATTGACAGAATTGAGCATACTTATGAGAATATCTAGGTATGATCATGTATATAGGCATGACGTCCGAGACAAGTAGACCGACTCCTGCCTGCATCTACTACTATTACTCCACACATCGATCGCTATCCAGCATGCATCTAGAGTATTAAGTTCATAAGAACAGAGTAACGCTTTAAGCAAGATGACATGATGTAGAGGTATAAATTCATGCAATATGATAAAAAAAACCCATCTTGTTATCCTCGATGGCAACAATACAATACATGCCTTACTGCCCCTATTGTCACTGGGAAAGGACACCGCAAGATTGAACCCAAAGCTAAGCACTTCTCCCATTGCAAGAAAAATCAATCTAGTAGGCCAAACCAAACTGATAATTCGAAGAGACTTGCAAAGATAACAAATCATACATAAAAGAATTCAGAGAAGATTCAAATATTGTTCATAGATAAACTTGATCATAAACCCACAATTCATCGGTCTCAACAAACACACCGCAAAAGAAGATTACATCGAATAGATCTCCACAAGAGAGGGGGAGAACTTTGTATTGAGATCCAAAAAGAGAGAAGAAGCCATCTAGCTAATAACTATGGACCCGAAGGTCCGAAGTAAACTACTCACACATCATCGGAGAGGCTATGGTGTTGTTGTAGAAGGCCCCCGTGATCGATGCCCCCTCCGGCGGAGCTCCGGAACAGACCCCAAGATGGGATCTCATGGATACAAAAAGTTACGGTGGTGGGATTAGGGTTTTTGCTCCGTTTCTGATCGTTTTGGGGTATGTATGTATATATATGAGCAAGGAGTACGTTGGTGGAGCAACAAGGGGCCCATGAGGGTGGAGGGCGCGCTTGGGGGGTAGGCGCGCCCCCTACCTCGTGGCTTCCCTGTTGGTTGCTTGACGTAGGGTCCAAGTCTCCTGGATCATGTTCGTTCCGAAAATCACGTTCCTGAAGGTTTCATTCCGTTTGGACTCCGTTTGATATTCTTTTTCTGCGAAACTCTGAAATAGGCAAAAAAACATCCATTCTGGGCTGGGCCTCCAGTTAATAGGTTAGAAAGAAAAATAATATAAAAGTGGATAATAAAGCCTAATAATGTCCAAAACAGAAGATAATATAGCATGGAGCAATAAAAAATTATAGATACGTTGGAGACGTATCAACCAGCAACACACATAAATTGTCCGGAGAGTCATGGAGGTGATGTTGAAGGTACTCAACCCATTGATCACCTGAAGACGAAGGTACTCGAGTGTAGTACAACCACGGAGCAGGCGCTCCATGTCACCGTTTGAGAGGCAAACGGTGACGAGCTCGAGGTGCTTCAGTCGTGGTAGAATAAGAGTGGGCGCGTCATTAAGGGGGGGATGGAAGTTCCTGAACTTGGCGATGCGCAGCGTGGGCGCGAGGCAGAGTGCGGACATTGGCAATGAAAGAATATGCCCATCATCAAAAGTGAGCTCCTCAAGCTGATCTAGGGCGGGGGATCGGAACCAGTCGTCAAGCTTGGCTCTGTCCTTGTCGTTGGAACGGAACTTGCCCATTCTAAGGCCTATGTTTGGGCCAAGGTGACTACCGAGGATCTTGGAGAATGCATCCAAGCTTTTGCGATAGCCATAGCAGAGCTCGTGGGTGTTGATGAGGTCAAGAGGGTCGGAGTTCCATAGGGGGCGCCACCGCTGGAAAAGGACGGTTGTTCGCGCCCCATATTTGATTGGGAGGAGAGAGATGATGATTGTCAACATATCATCGGGGAGGCTGCTGATGAAGTGTAGGCGTGCTGGAGTCGCTTGCGGTTCTAGCTCGCCCCGCCTCCGCTTGTTGGCAGCCCTGTTCTCCACCTTTGGAGTCTCCTTGTCAGCGGCGCTTTCTGATAGAAATGGGAGTATAGGGAATATTTAGTTAAAATAGGGCAATAGAAAAGTGTATTGGTAACTAGAAGTTATTAGATAGGAATATAGTAAGAAAAGGGAATAACAATTGGTTGCCTAAATACTACACAATTCATTTGACATTGTTGGGTAAGTCAACATGAAGATAGTTGAAAAGAAAACTTACTTCAAACAAAGTCTGGACGGATGATTTTGTCGGGGAAGTTAGCATATATCTCATGACTAGGCCCTTTTATGTGCAGTTCAATTTTAGTGCCAGCTTTCAGTACATAAAACTTAGAAATTTCTTTCCAAAAGCAAGTGCCAAAATAGGAGTCACCATGTTCATCAAGTCTGACAGTAGCAATGATTGTAAATCCATGGTTTGTGTGCAGTATGATCTCCATGCAATCTTGATCTATGTAAAGGGAAATATTGTGCACTACATAATCTGTTGCATAGCAAGGGATGCGCTGCAGAAAATGGTAGGATTGTTAAAGAAAATATGGTAACATGCAAATATGGGCCCAAATTGAAAGAACTGTACATTAGTTGAAATCGAAGGACAAAAATCTATAATTAAACAGTTAGGGTAAACATGATGTCATGGAAATATGAGAGTAATCGAAAGAACAATACATCATTAATTTTGCTAATATAGAAAGAAGAGGGGAAAAACCCTTTGACGTATATGGTGCATGTGGCACCTTTTATCCAAATGTAGCAATGTTTAGAATATGTTCAGTAAAGTAGGCCATGCCAACCAATTTAGGGTGAGATTGAACATACCACACGCATCCTCAAGTGATCTGGTACGGTGAGATTGAATCGCTGGCGGAGGTCGCAAAGTCCTGATGTGTCGGCACACTGTACATTCTATGAATGAAAGAAAACCCTCAAATCAGCTGGAATAAAATGAATTCATGGCGATTTCCGCCGGGTGATTACAGGAGGCAGATGAACTGGGATAAGAGATGAGATAATATCTCATTAAATTAGTTACCTTGTCGTCCATGAGAAAGAACCCTCAGTACGGCAGATTCCCCAACCGAGCGGAGCTGGGTTGACCGCGAGCAGCATCGAGAAAGTCGATGGCGATAGGCGGCGGCAAGCGGAAGTGGCGAAATGCGGTGGGCTTTGCCGGCAGCCTGGCGGCGACGGCAGGCGTCGAGCTAAGTGTTTAGTGGCACAATAGGCGGTGACATGGCATAGACGTGGAGGAGCTTGTGTAGGTGTGAATGGGGACCGGAGGGGGTGGCGGGCGGGGTGAGGGTTTTTATGACATGGGGATGGTGAGGGTTTTCTTTTTTCTTTTTTGAATTGGGTGGTGAGGGTTTTCTGTCCCACAAAGAATCTTGGGGGCGATAGTTTGCTAGAGTGAACTGTGTGTGATTGACGCAGCAGGCAAAATGAAAGTCATTCCACACGGTTCCAATTTTGGGAATCGTGTGTGATTGACGTACTACCTCCGTCCTGGTTTATTCGTCCCCTTTGTAATTTTTACCAAATTTTGACCAAATATTTAACTAAGAAATGTTTATGCATGTCACCAAAAATTATATCATTGAACACTATGCTCAAATACCCATCCTACGATATAATTTTTGCTGACGTGCACTAACATTTTTTCAATGAAACCTTTGGTCAAAATTTAACACAAATTACAAAGGGGACCAATAAACCAAGACGGAGCTAGATTCCATCAACCGAACTGGTTGCATCCATATCCCACGGTTAGACATAAGTAAACATAGATTAAACATACTCAGACATAGATAATAAGCGTACACGTACATAAGCATAGTTCAACCATAAGTACATAGTTCAACCATCATTAAGCATACTCAAGCATACATAGTTTGACCCATCCCACATCTCATCTCACATGCCGGCATGATCCTGAAGCTTCTTTAGGTACTCGGCGTACACGCCGTGCGGCACCCTGCGAGAATACTTCTGCTTGAAGGAGCCAACGACCTGTCCTCTTGCATGCGCTAGAACACTTAGATATGCGTCATGAAGCTTGTGGTTGCAAAATGGGCATCGATAGCCGCTGTTCCAGGTCCTAATATGCCTGTTATGCATTCCCGCATAAAGCTCGCTCAGGATTTGCCTCTTGTACCTCCTCTGGCCATCTTCATCCTCGTTGTCCACATCGTTAGACAGCACCTGTAGAAATAGTAAAACAAATTTGGCATCAAATCAATGATTACATGCCGTGAAGTAGGATTAGGAATTTATGGCTATTTATTTATACATATCCAGAGATTATGGTTCGATTTTTAAGCATAGTCGTCTATGTACAGACCAATCTTGATGAAAATAATGGCACAAACATATGTAGGTCATTCAAAATCAATTGTCAAGTCCCGGCTAGGAATTATTAGCACAAAACTAACCCTAGTCGGATTACTAGCAGAAATCATTTGCACAGATGAAACAACTAATCACTTACCACTTGTACCATTCAAACAATCAATACACACATGGATCTAATGGAACTTACTCAGATTTCATGGATTGGGAGAACATAACCATATGATTTATATTCCAAAAAGGGGGGAGGCAGGAGTAACCAGAGAAACCCTATGATCTATTTGACACATAAATGGGTATAGATGACTAACCAGCTATCCGTCGTCGTCGGAGTCGTCGCCGGAGTCATCGCCGGAGTCGTCGCCGGGGTCGTCACTAGAGTCAGTGTGGAACTCCGCCTCCGGCTGTGGAAGCTTGACGCCGTCGACGACGTCAGGGTGCAGCGATAACTCACCGGTGGTGACGGCAACCTCTGTCTCCATCTCCACGCCCTGCTCCAGTCCTCATGGATGGCGGCAGCAGCCTGAACCTACTTTACAAGGATATAGTGCGAAAAATGGGCATCAATCCCTCGAGGATTAAGCCCACCAAAATGACCTTTAAAGGCGTAATACCAGGTGTAGAGGCCAACTGTATAGGCTCAGTCACACTTGAAGTGGTCTTCGGATCCCCAGATAATTTCCGAAGTGAGGAATTGATCTTCGACATAGTCCCATTCCGTAGTGGCTACCATGCATTGCTCGGACGAACCACATTCACCAAATTCAATGTGGTACCGCACTACGCATACCTTAAGCTCAAGATGCCAGGCCCTCGTGGAGTAATTACGATCAATGGAAACACCAAACGCTCCCTCCGAATGGAGGAGCACACAGTGGCCCTTGCAGAGGAAGTACAAAGCAGCCTCTTCATGCAGTTCTCCAGTCCGGCCATTAAACATCCAAACACCGTCAAGCGCGCCCGGAGTAACCTACAACAAGACCGCCTGGCACGTTCCGAGCAGGCGTAGCAATGCGGCCCCAACCCCAACCCTCGCAAAAAGACGACGCCAGTACTTCGCGTCCATAACTACGCTCTGGAAATACCATGGGCATAGGGGGAGGGGCACCATCACGGCACGCCCAAAACACGGCTTAAACCGCACCAGGGGCTGCCAATTTTTTACTTTTCTCTTACTTCCAGGACTCTACTCTTCGGAAGGTCTGTTCGGCAGTTCAATTTCCGCACAAACGATGCAAGGACCAGGGAAGCAGACAAGCCATGCCGCATTACGGAAATCCCAGGTGGAATCTATCATGAGCAGTATACCTGTTTCGCATACTATTCCGCAGCTTGCCCCTGGAGCAGACATGTTAAATAGTCCAACTTTTCGTTTATCGCATTACTTGTATTGTTCAACTTTGATCGCAGCTATTTTAATAAACAATGCATAGCTTTTGTCTATTTTTTGCATTACCTTTTTTATATGTTCCTTAACGACATGTTGCACCCGTACACGTTGGTACGGCCAAAATATGCCAGGGGCTTTAGTACCCCTCAATATGGTGTGAGAGGTCCAAACACTTTAACAAGTGCGGCACCCCGAACTTATAGCATTATATGCATCGGCTCCGAATCATGTCTTGGGTCAATAGTTGGGTTTGCCCGGCTCCTATGTTTTGGTGCCTTACGTTCCTCTATATCGGCTAAGGTAGCACTAGGAGAACCACTGCGATTGTGCCCCGGTTGAGCTGGGTCGAGCACCTCAGTGGAGAAAGCTAAAACTGACTATCATGATGAAGCGAGAGCTGGTCACTGTTCGAGAGGTTTTTTCGAGTCCCTAAAGACTTATGCCGCTTAGGGCGAGGAGCCGGCTCTGTCCGGCCAAGGCATGGATAGCGCCCCGAACTCGGTCTTCCGAATATTAGGGGCTTCGCCGAAATTTAAAATTATTGAATTTTATGGCTAAGTGCGAGTGTTCACGCATTATAGTCCGATTGCCTCGTTCGTTGGGCTGAGCGCCTCCCTCGAAGGACCCAAATATGGGAAAAAGAGCGCCCAGGTTTATCCCCGAACACCCCAGCACTAGCGGCAAGGGGGCAGAAGCCGACGACTCGCCATCTCTCAGTATTGATAAATAGCCGCACAGAAGGTAATATTTTAAATTCAAGCAGCATTGCTCAGCGCATATGAACAAGTTTTCAGCGCACAGGACAAAACGAGCGAGTTTTACTCGAAAATTACATCCATAGTACATTCATCCGCCACAAGGCGGGCACCCTTCAGAACATCCTTATAATAATTCTCGGGCTTGCGATGCTCTTTCCCCGGCGGTGGCCCGTCCCTCACAAGCTTCTCAGCATCCTGCTTGCCCCAGTGCACCTTAGCACGGGCAAGGGTCCTACGGGAACCTTCAATGCAAACGGAGCGCTTGATGACTTCGAGCCTTGGACAGGCCTCTACCAGCCGCCGCACCAGCCCGAAATAGCTCCCAGGCTGAGCCTCTCCGGGCCACAGCCTAACTACGAGGGCCTTCATGGCCTGTTCGGCCGCCTTGTGGAGCTCGACCAGTTGCTTCAGCTGGTCGCTCAGGGGCACGGGGTGTCCGGCCTCAGCGAAATGAGACCAGAACACCTTCTCCGTCGAGCTGCCCTCCTCGGCTCGATAGAATGCGGCGGCATCGGATACACTCCGGGGAAGATCTGCAAACGCTCCTGGAGACCTCCGGATTCGGGTAAGTAACAGGTAACTCATGTTTATGTGTTTTCTTTGCATAAAGAATGCCTTACCCGCCGCTATCTTCTTCACCTCATCCAACTCCTGGAGGGTCTTCTGGGATTTGGTCTTGGCAGACTTGGCATTTTCAATAGCCACCGCGAGCTCGGACGCTCACGTCTTCGAGTCAAGCTCCAAACTCTCATGTTTCTTCATGAGAACCTAGAGCTCTTGCCGCACCTTGCCAACCTCGGCCTCATACCTCTCCTGCTCGGTGCGCTCCACGGATGCACTCTTCTCGGCCTCGAGCAGCGCTTGCTTAAGGGTCGCCACCTCAGATGTGGCCCCTACAATAGCCATGTTAATCCTGTCATTTCTTGCAATTGCACCTTTTTTATATATACATATTCAACCAAGGTATTTCTTACCTTCATTGTCCTCGAGCTGCTTCTTGGCATGCTTGAGATCTTGCTCGGACCTTTCAAGGTCCTGCTTTAGCGTGTCCACTTCCGTAGTCAGTGCGGCGGACGCAAGCAGGGTAGCCTGCACATGCATATTGACTCATTTTTGTTAGACTCCTGCGAATTCTGTTTGATCCTCTATTCGGCTTTTCTTCCTGAACTCCAAACAGAGCATCAGGGGCTACTATCTATGCGGTACTATTATTTACACTTTCTTTACTTACCTCGAAGCCTGTCAAAAGGCTAGTACAAGCTTCAGCCAGTCTGTTTTTGGCGGACTGAACCTTCTGGACCACCGCACTCATAATAGTGCGGTGCTCCTCATCGATGGAGGCGCCTTGGAGCGCCTCCAGCATATTGTCCGGCGCCTCCGGTTGGACGAAGGCCACCGGCATGGTGGACTTGCTCCTCTTGCAAGGAGGTCCCCCGCCGGACTCCGGAACCTTTGAAGGTTCCGGAGCGGTGTCCGACCTAGAGCCGGACTTGGAGCCCTGGGGGGTTTCATCCCCCTTACTCCTGGAGTCCGGGAGGTCGCCTTGCGGTGCCTCCGGGACCACCTCCTCCCTGCTTGGAACCTGTTGGGACAACACCTCGGTGTCGTCCGTAGGGCGGGGGGAGGAAGCCTTCAGAAGCGAGTTCACATCCGACGAGTCCAGTGAGCCGCTCGACGACGCGTCGAGCCGGTCTTTGGGTGGGCTGCATAAGCAAATTCGACATAAGGGAAAGCTGTGCAATAAACGAATACTATGAATTACTCTGGTATCCGGATACTTACGATTTTGCCAGGGGCTTGGCCCTGGGCTGCCACTCATCTCCGCCGTCGTCGGCATCGGCGGAGTAGTCCGGAGGAAGGGTTTTCCCCTTCTTGGACCCTCCGGCCTCCTCAGAGAGGGCGACCTTCCTTTTCTTCTCTCCTCCCGCTGGAGGGGGAGAGGTTTCTTCTTCCTCCTCGTCTTCGCGAGAGGAAGGCGCTTCGGGACCGTCGGATGATGAATCCGACACCTCCTGGCGTCGGGCGCTCTTTCGAGTCCCCGTGGCCCTTTTCGTGGCCTTCTTCTCCAGCACCACATAGGGCGCCGGAACCAGCAGCCTCGCCAAGCGAGCGTCCGCTGGGCCTTCGGGCAAAGGGGCCGGACAGTTGATCTGTCTGGACGTAACCTGCCAATCCTGTCAGAGGAAAGGGAGCTTAGATCCCGCATAGAGTCAAATTATGGAAAACTGATACCCTGTAAAAGGAAAAAATAGCTTACCGCGAGCGCGTGATGCTGTGCGCTGAATCCGCGATCCTCGGTAGCGGATGCAGGAGCCTCGGCACCCTTGAAAAGCATCCTCCAGGCATCTTTGTACGTCATGTCGAAGAGCCTGTTTAGAGTTTGATGTCGCGCCAGGTCAAACTCCCACACATTGAAGGCCCGTCGTTGACACGGGAGGATCAGGCAGATGAGCATAACCTGGACTACGTTGACAAGCTTGAGCTTCTTGTCCACCAGGGTTTGGATGCATGTTTGGAGTCCGGCCAGCTCTCCTTTTTTAGCCCAAGACAGGCCTGTCTCCTTCCAGGAGGTGAGCCGCGTAGGGGGGCCGGATCGAAACTCAGGGGGTGCGACCCATTCGGCGTCGCGCGGCTCGGTGACGTAAAACCACCATGATGGCCACCCCTTCAGGGTCTCCATAAAGGAGCCCTCGAGCCACAGGACGTTGGCCATCTTGCCAACCATGGCACCGCCGCACTCCGCCTGGCTGCCGCGCACCACCTTTGGCTTGACGTTGAAAGTCTTAAGCCATAGGCCGAAATGGGGGAGGATGCGGAGGAAAGCCTCGCACATGACGATGAACGCCGAGATGCCGAGGACGAAGTTCGGGGCCAGATCGTGGAAATCCAGGCCGTAGTAGAACATGAGCCCCCGGATAGATGGATGCAGAGGGAAGCCCAGTCCACGGAGGAAATGGGGGAGGAATACCACCCTCTCATGGGGCCTGAGAGTGGGGATGAGCTGCCCCGTTTCGGGAAGCCGATGCGCGATGTCGCTAGCCAGATATCCGGCCTTCCTCAGCTTTTTGATGTGTCCCTCCGTGACGGAGGAGACCATCCACTTGCCTCCCGCTCTGGACATGACTGGAGAAGGTTGAGGTGGTAGTGCGGACTTGGGCGCTGGAGCTCGAGTGCGTAAGAATGGATAGGCAAAGGAGGAAGAAGGCGTGGGTGAAAAGGTGGATCCTTATCCCCTTATATGGGTGGACGCAACTACGTGTCCCCACCAGCCTGGTAAAACTCGCTTATCTCCAAGCGACGTAATCAATGGCGCGGTTGGGTTACCCACACCCGTATTGATGAGAATCCCGGAATAAGGGGACACGATCTCTGCTTTAACAAGACGTGCCAAGGAAACCGCCTCGCATAACGCGCTAAGATGGGACAGTAAAACGGTTCGAATAAAAGCTTGGCCATGGTGTGATGTCACACTATGGAGTACGTCAGCAGATTAGATTTGTGTAAATATTATTCTCTCTATGGCAATATGTGGAAACTTATTTTGCAGAGCCGGACACTATCTTTGTTCAAAATCTTCTATGAAGTACTTGGAGGAGGAACCCGCCTTGCAATGCCGAAGACAATCTGCGCGCCGGACTCCTCGTCATTGAAGCCTGGTTCAGGGGCTACTGAGGGAGTCCTGGATTAGGGGGTGTTCGGATAGCCGGACTCCTGGACTATGAAGATACAAGATTGAAGACTCCGTCCTGTGTCCGGAAGGGACTTTCCTTGGCGTGGAAGGCAAACTTGGCGATACGGATGTTCAGATCTCCTACCATTGTAGCCGACTCTATGTAACCCTAACCCTCTCCTGTGTCTATATAAACCGGAGGTTTTAGTCCGTAGGACAACATACACATCGACAATCATACCATAGGCTAGCTTCTAGGGTTTAGCCTCTCTGATCTCGTGGTAGATCTACTCTTGTACTACCCATATCATCAATATTAATCAAGCAGGACGTAGGGTTTTACCTCCATCGAGGGGGCCCGAACCTGGGTAAAACTTTGTGTCCCTTGCCTCCTGTTACCATCCGGCCTAGACGCACAGTTCGGGACCCCCTACCCGAGATCCGCCGGTTTTGACACCGATAGGCATCTTTTAATTTTTTCTTTAAATAGTTTGGCATTCTCATAGGCCTGGGTTGTCCATTCATCAAGTGATCTAATGTCAAAAAGCCTCTTCTCATCGACAAGTTTGAAATCATAACTAAGCTCCTTAATGTCCCAATATGCCTTGTGTTCTAGTTCGAGAGGTAAGTGACAAGCTTTTCCATAAACCATTTTATATGGAGACATACCCATATGATTCTTATATGCAGTTCTATAAGCCCATAATGCATCATTAAGTTTCTTGGACCAATTTTTTCTAGATCTATTAACAGTCTTTTGCAAAATTAATTTGAGCTCTCTATTACGCAGTTCTACTTGACCACTAGATTGTGGGTGGTATGGGGATCCAATTCTAAGATTAACATCATACTTAGCAAGCATCTTACGAAAAGCACCATGAATAAAATGTGAAGCACCATCAGTCATTAAATATCTAGGGACTCCAAACCTCGGAAATATAACTTCTTTAAGCATCTTAATAGAGGTGTTATGATCAGCACTACTAGTTGGTATAGCTTCTACCCACATAGTAACGTAATCAACGATAATTAAAATATGTGTATACCCATTAGAGGAAGGAAACAGTCCCATATAATCAAAGCCCCAAACATCAAATGGTTTAATAACAAGTGAATAATTCATAGGCATTTCTTGACGTCTACTAATATTACCAATTCTTTGACATTCATCACAAGACAAGACAAACTTACGGGCATCCTTGAAGAGATTAGGCCAATAAAAACTGGATTGCAATACCTTATGTGCAGTTCTATCTCCAGCATGGTGTCCACCATAAGCCTTGGAATGACACTTACGTAGGATCTGTTCCTGTTCATGCTCAGGTACACAACGTCTAATAGTACCATCTACTCCTTCTTTATAAAGGTGTGGGTCATCCCATAAGTAATTTCTTAAATCATAGAAACACTTTTTCTTTTGCTGGTATGTGAAACTAGGTGGTATAAATTTAGCAACTACGTAATTAGCATAATCAGCATACCATGGAGCAGTACGAGAAGCATTTATGACAACTAATTGTTTATCAGGAAAGCTATCATCTATAGGTAATGGGTCATCAAGAGCATTCTCTAACCTAGACAAGTTGTCTGTAACGGGGTTCTCAGCTCACTTTATATCAATAATATGCAAATCAAATTCTTGTAGCAAGAGAACCCATGTAATCAGTCTAGATTTATCATCTTTCTTTTCCATAAGATATTTAATAGGAGCATGATTAGTGTGAACAATTACTTTAGAATCAACAATATAAGGTCTAAACTTACCACAAGCAAATACAATTGCTAAAAATTCTTTTTCAGTAGTAGCATAATTTCTTTGGGCACTATCTAGAGTTTTACTAGCATATTGGATAACATTTAATTACTTATCAACCCTTTGTCCTAGAACAACACCTACAGCATAATCACTAGCATCACACCTAATTTCAAATGGTAAATTCCAATCAGGTGGCTGAACAATAGGTGCAGAAACCAAAGCTTTCTTAAGTATTTCAAATGCTTCTACACAATCATCATCAAAGACAAAAGGAACATCTTTTTGTAAGAGATTAGTCAGAGGCCTAGAAATTCTAGAGAAGTCCTTAATGAACCTCCTATAAAAACCGGCATGACCAAGGAAACTTCTTATACCTTTAATGTCCTTAGGACACAACATCTTTTCAACAACATCAACTTTAGCTTTATCCACTTCAATACCTCTTTCAAAAATGTTATGCTCCAAGACAATACCTTCATTAACCATAAAGTGGTACTTTTCCCAATTCAAGACAAGATTAGTTTCTTCACACCTCTACAAAACTTGATCTAGGTTGCTTAAGCAATCATCAAAAGAAGTTCCATATACGGAGAAATCATCGATGAAAACCTCCACAATATTTTCACAAAAGTCAGAGAATATAGCAGTCATACATCTTTGAAAGGTAGCAGGTGCGTTACATAAACCAAAGGGCATATGTCTATAAGCAAAGGTACCGAAAGGGCAAGTAAAAGTTGTCTTTTCTTGATCCTCTTTTGACACAGGTATTTGAGAGAAACCAGAATAACCATCTAGAAAGCAAAAATGTGTATGTTTGGATAATATTTCTAGCATTTGATCGATAAAAGGTAAAGGGTAATGATCCTTTTTCGTGGCTTTATTTAGTTTGCGGAAATCAATTACCATTCTATAACTTGTAACAATTCATTGTGGGATCAATCCATCCTTATCATTAGGAACAACAGTAATACCTCCCTTCTTAGGGACACAACGAACAGGACTTACCCACTGACTATCAGCAACGGGATAAATTATACCTGCCTCCAGAAGCTTTATTATTTCCTTTCTTACCACTTCTTTCATCTTAGGATTTAACCGTCGTTGGTGATCAACAACCGGTTTCACGTCTTTCTCCAATTTTATTTTGTGCTGGCATAGAGCGGGACTAATGCCCTTAAGATCATCAAGAGCATATCCAATAGCAGGACGGTGCTTCTTCAGAGTTTTCAATAATTTATTTTCTTCATGCTCTGAAAGGTTAGCACTAATAATAACATGATATATCTTTTTCTCATCAATATAAGCATATTTAAGAGTATCTAGCAAAGGTTTAAGCTCAAACACGGGATCTCCCTTGGGTGGAGGAGGATATCCTAGTATTTCAACAGGCAAGTTGTGTTTCAAAATAGGTCCCTGTTTAAAGAATACTTCATCTATTTCCCTTATTTCATTCATAAACATATCATTTTCATGGTCGAGCAAATATTGTTCTAAAGGATCATTAGGAGGCACGGCAATAGAAGCAAGACCAATAATTTCATCTTTACAAGGCAATTCTTTTTCATGGGGTTGTCTACGAAATTTAGAAAAATTAAACTCATGAGACATATCCCCTAAACCAATAGTAACTATATCCTTTTTGCAATCTATCCTAGCATTAACAATATTCAAGAAGGGTCTACCAAATATAATGGGAGAAAAGTTATCTTGTGGGGAACCAAGAACAAGAAAATAAGCAGGATATTTAACTTTACCACACAAGACTTCAACATCTCTAACAATCCCAACTGGTGAAATAGTGTCTCTATTGGCAACTTAATTGTAACATCAGTTTCCTCTATCTCAGCAGGTGCAATATCATGCATAATTTCTTTGTATAAGGAATGAGGTATTGCACTTGCACCAGCACCCATATCACATAAGCCATGAGCAATGATCTCCTATTTTAACAGAAATAACAGGCATGCCTACAACAGGTCTATGTTTATTTTTAGTACAGGTCTAGCAATTCTAGCAGCTTCATCACAAAAGTAAATAACATGCCCATCAATTTTATCGGCCAAGAGATCTTTAACCATAGCAATACTAGGTTCAACTTTAATTTTCTCAGAGGGTGTAGGTGTTCTAGTATTACTCTTATGAACCACAATTGAAGCTTTAGCATGATCATTTATTCTAACAGGGAAATGTGGTCTCTCAATATAAGCAGTGGGAACAACATGATCAACATTATAAGTGATACTCTTTTCTTCAACCTTAATAGGTGCAACTACTTTTACTTTAATGGGAGGATTATATTTAAACCACTTCTCCTTAGGTAGATCAACATGAGTATCAAAGGATTCACAAAAAGAAGCTAATATCTCAGAGTCAAGTCCGTATTTAGTGCTAAATTCACAAAAGACATTGGTATCCATAAAAGATTTAACACAATCAAACTTGGGTGTTATACCTAACTCCTTACCTTTGTCGAGATCCCAATCTTCAGAGTTGCATTTAATTCTTTCCAATAAATCCCATTTTAATTCAATAGTCTTCATCATAAAATATCCAATACAAGAAGTATCGAGCATGGAGCAATTATTGAGAGAAAGCCAAGCATAAAAATTTTGAATAATAATTTCTCTTGAGAGCTCATGATTGGGGCATGAATATAACATTGACTTAAACCTCCCCCAAGCTTTAGCGATGCTTTCTCCTTCATGAGGCCAAAAATTATATATATAATTATGATCACGATGAACAAGATGCATAGGATAAAACTTCTGATGAAATTCCAATTTCAATCGGTTGTAGTTCCATGATCCCATGTCATCATATAGCCTGAACCTGTCAATGCCTTTCCCTTCAAATATAAAGGGAAGACCTTCTTCTTGATAACATCCTCGGGCATACCTGCAAGCTTATCCACATAGATTAGGTGCAAATCGGGATGTAATGTTCCATCACCTGTGAAAGGATTAGCTAGCAGTTTCTCTATCATACTCGAAGGAATTTCAAAGTAAACATTTTCAGTAGGTTCAGTAGGTCGAGGAGAAACTCTTTGATCTACTGGTCGGGGTGAAGATACCCCGAACAAGCCCCTCAAAGGATTACTTTCCATAGTAACAAGTGACAGTAAATTTCAGCACACTATATAAATTTTTCCTTACCAAAGGCGCTTCACTCCCCGGCAACGGCGTCAGAAAAGATTCTTGATGACCCACAAGTGTAGGGGATCTATCGTACTCCTTTCGATAAGTAAGAGTGTCGAACCCAACGAGGAGCAGAAGGAAATGATAAGCAGTTTTCAGTAAGGTATTCTCTGCAAGGACTAAAATTATCGGTAACATATAGTTTTGTGATAAGGTAATTTGTAACGGGTAACAAGTAATAAATGTAAATAAGGTGCATCAAGATGGCCCAATTCTTTTTGTAGCAAAGGACAAGCCTGGATGAACTCTTATATAAAGGAAAGCGCTCCCGAGGACACATGGGAATTATTGTCAAGCTAGTTTTCATCACGCATATATGATTCGGGTTCGGTACTTTGAGAATTTGATATGTGGGTGGACCGGTGCTTGGGTACTGCCCTTTGTTGTACAAGCATCCCTCTTATGATTAACCCCTCTTGCAAGCATCCGCAACTACAAAAGAAGCATTAAGGTAAACCTAACCATAGCATGAAACATTTGGATCCAAATCAGCCCCTTACGAAGAAACTCATAAACTAGGGTTTAAGGTTCTGTCACTCTAGCAACCCATCATCTACTTATTACTTCCCAATGCCTTCCTCTAGGCCCAAACAATGGTGAAGTGTCATGTAGTCGACGTTCACATGACACCACTAGAGGAGAGACAACATACATCTCATCAAAATGTCGAACGAATACCAAATTTACATGACTACTTATAGCAAGACTTCTCCTATGTCCTCAGGAACAAACGTAACTACTAACAAATCATATTCATGTTCATAATCAGAGGGGTATTAATATGCATAAAGGATCTGAACATATGATATTCCACCGAATAAACCAACTAGCATCAACTACAAGGAGTAATCAACACTACTAGCAACCCACAGGTACCAATCTGAGATTTTGAGACAAAGATTGGATACAAGAGATGAACTAGGGTTTGAGATGAGATGGTGCTAGTGAAAATGATGATGGAGATTGACACCCTCCCGATGAGAGGATCGATGGTGATGACGATGGTGATGATTTCCCCCGCCCGGAGGGATGTTTCCCCGGCAGAATAGCTCCGTCGGAGCCCTAGATTGGTTTTGCCTCTTGGCGATGGAGTTTGGTCCCGTGATCTTGCTTATGATTTTTTTCTGGACGAAAGACCTCATATAGCAGAAGATGGGCACCGGAGGCCTGCCAGGGGGCCCACGAGGCATGGGCACGCCCCCACCCTCGTGGATGGTGGGTGGCCCCCCTCTGGTGCTTCCTTCGCCCAATATTTTTTATATATTCTGAAAATGACTCCTGTGGAGTTTCAGGACTTTTGGAGCTGTGTAGAATAGGTCTCTAATATTTTCTCCTTTTCCAGCCCAGAATTCCAGCTGCTGGCATTCTCCCTCTGCATGTAAACCTTGTAGAATAAGAGAGAATAGGCATAAGTATTGTGACATAATGTAAACTAGCAGCCCATAATGCAATAAATATCGATATAAAAACATGATGCAAAATGGACATATCATCGTGTAGCTCAAATTTGATTTTTGCACATTATACCCGTAGAAAATCAATCAATTAATGTACTAAAACGTCTTAATGATCTCTGTGATTTTTTCGAAATTAAAACGTCCCTCCTTTGGCAACATATGTTCACTGCGGGGTAATTAATTTAACATGCATCATAGTTGCGGTGGATTCGTGGTGTGTGTGTGGGTGTGTGCGTCTGGGGGTGGCGGGTGGTTGGAGTACACTACGAGTTGTGAGCCACCGTGTGGGTTAGCCAGTTTGTTAGGCAGGCCGGTGCCACATCAGAGTCGTGAAATCATTATTTAAAACATTACACAACCCTTTCATACATACATGTTTTGGCCACATGCAGTCGATAGTTGTCCTACACGACACTTGATACTCGCGTGTGACACTTTCTGTGGGCCCTCGAGGTCGTCGTCCATCACTTTGACGAATAGCGAGCAGTGAGGTTAATTTGACCAGCAAGGTAGAATCTTTTTTGTTTGTGTTATGGTGGTATATAGTACATGTCAAAGAGGTGGGAGGGGACTAGCATATATACTATACCTACGCGTCCGTGAACAAGTACACCTCACTCAATGTCGGGACATTTTGGTTTCCGAGGCACGTGCCACCTCAAAATTGTGAAATTGGCTATTCAAAAATCACAAACCACCTCTTTGGGATACATGCATGCATCCGGTGGTTATCCTAGCTAGGACACTCACGTGTGGCGCTTCCATGTATGGACCCACGAGGCCATCGTCGATGCATGCATGCATCACTTTGACCTACATCGGGAGAGGTTAATTAATTTCACCATCGATGAGGATTCTTTTGGGTTGTACATATTACGGCAGGAGCATATAGTATGTGGTGAAGAGGGGGGAAGGGGACCATCATATGTAGTACGCTTCATGAACTTCGCTCTCTATGGGTGCATGGTTTATGATTTTTGAGGCAAGTGGCACATCAAAGTTGTGCATTTTGGGTATTCAACATATATATGTTTGGCCCACATGCAAAGCAGTGGTGGTTGTCCTCTCGCACCCACTTAATCGGTTATCAGTGATATCGATGCTTTCCATCTGTGGGCCCGTTTGGTCCATCACTACTTTTTGCCTGACAACAAGAGAGGTTAATTTGACTTAGGAGGGGATTATTATTTTTGCTTGTAATACGGTATATATATATAGTTCATGCTCTGGGATGACATGCATGATATAGTTTGTGCACACACACATGCATGTGTATGCATGAATCCCTCCCATCGAGTCGAAGTGGCTAGTACAACAACACCTCATGAACCGATCTCGCTCTGTGTGGGGAACTAGTGTACGATTTTTGACGCACACGCCACGTCAATGTCGTGAAATGGTATTCAAACATGCATGCATGCATCACCTCCATACATATGCATGTAGTGGTTGCCTTTGAATGGTACACTCCCTCGCGTGTTTACCGGCGACAAGCCTATATATTTTTGGGCCCGTGTGGACATCCATGATCACCTTGACCAACAACAAGATAGGTTACCATGGCTCTTCATTTGGTTCATGTTATCATAGTATAGGTCATGGTGAGATTCAGAACTTAAGTTTGAGCGCATATACTATGCACTCATGCATGCTTGAATCCCCATCGTTGGCTTGAAATGTGGTGTAACATACATATGCATCGTCAACCTAACCCTCACTCAGTGTGGATTTCTAGTTCGAAATCACAGTGCCACATCAAAGTCGTTCCATTGTTACTCAAAAACACACCTCTCCATACATGTGTTTGGGCCACACGCATGCAATGGTTGTCTTCGGGGACTAGCTACTTGCGTGATTATTGGCGAGCTAGCCCATCTACGGGGTCGCATGGACGACCATCACTTTGACCAACAACAAGAGAGAGGTTGTATGACTAAGGTGGATTATTCTTGGTCCGTTCTATGATCCATCTTGCTGAGATATGCCTCTCTAGCC
>NC_041384.1:421174893-421175696 GCF_002162155.2 Triticum dicoccoides
AGGGAGGAGGGGGGCTGCTAGCTACTTCGCACTTTGCTAGGTGAACCTCGGTTGGGGGGGGGGGGCAGGGGCATGCATTCATAGCTTAGGATTCCCTTCATGCCGACATGAGGGGGGCATGCAATACCGCGCGCTTTGCAAGATAGGTGCCACATCAAAGTTGTATTTGGTATTTGAAAATCAAATCACCCTTTTCATACATAAATTTGTTCCACATGCAAGTGTGTTCGTGTTATGACCCTCTCCCACGTCTTTTTTCGTCAAATTTATGAACATTAGATAAGTCAGATGGCACAACAGACACAGTTCATCCAAACTAACAGTGTGCCACGACAGTGCCCGTGTCACGCACACATCCGCATAGTACATTGGGATCCACAAGGCTCCCCCTCTCAAAAATATCTGCCCGCCTCGAGGGTCTTTCTGTTTCATAACACACTGTTGTTATCTCTGGACCCTGTGAGATGTTTCTTGTTCCCAATCATGCCTGCATCCCTAGAAAATATCGAATCACCTCGAGGGTTTTCTGTTTCATAACACATGGTTGTTATCTCCGGACCCTGTGTGATGTTTCTTGTTCCCAATCCCACCTACATCCCTAGAAAATATTTGCCCGCCTCGAGGGTTTTTCTGTTTCATAACACATGGTTATTATCTCCGGACCGTGTGCGATGCACTATCATCAAAATTTTCAATAGCCCCGGCATTTCACTCCCGAGTAGTAAAATTTCCAGTACCCGCGTTATTTCCTCAAACACCCCCCTCCACACACACACACACACACACACACCAAAACCTCCTCG
>NC_041384.1:421176128-421244035 GCF_002162155.2 Triticum dicoccoides
GCAAGGCCTCCATTGTCAACATCTGCCGGTTTGCCCGTGCAGCTTACCCACCGATCTCCATACCCAGGCTGCCCTGAGTTTCTTAGATGACGCCTGCCAAACGCCCCCTTTCCCATAGATCCCCATCCCCCACTCCGGAGCGTCATAGCCTAACCCCGGCTACGCTTCCCGTGGAGCTTGAGGAGCGACTGGTCCAAAAGAGGTGTATCGCGGTCTCTTCACCCGACGTCACCGAGGAAGCTCACGACCATTACCGGCGGCAGGAACTCAAGCAGCAGGCTAGAGTATGCGAGCATGTCTCGGCCGCCAGCTACGACATCGAGGTCATCGATAGCGACAACCTGAGGCGGGCTATGTCACAGGTTAAGTGGCCCACCCCAACCCCTCGGGTTCAACCGCCGTCGATCTCATCCATGGCCCCGCCGCTGATCTCCTCTGGCTTGCTGTCAACAATTTGCCATCCTACATCGCCATCGAACCCCTTTTGTCATTTCTGAAGGACACGTTCTATGACGCTGGCTTGGGGTCCACAGCTTCCAAGTCAGACCTCATCGACGGCGACCATGAGGAGGGCACCTTCTCTGGCTCTTCCAAGGGGAAAGAGCCCATCTGCTCTTCCAAGGGGAAAGCGCCTGTCTGCGACATCTGGGAGGGCACCCTACAGTCATGCTCTTCCAAGGGGAAGGAGCCCATCTGCGACAACATGAAGCGCATCCAGGGTCCATTCTCTTCCCATGGGAACAAGCCCATCTGTGACAAGTGAGGAAACCCATGATTTGTTTTGCCGTGCCTCTTCACAGGGGGAAAGCCATGATTTGTTTTGTCGAGTCCCTTTTGTAGTGTAGTGAGAATATGTCTAGTTTTAATTGCTATATCTGGTTATTTGCATTATGCCTTGTTTATTTCGGTTGTTCACAATGTGATGCTCTATATGTGAAATTATTTACTGTGCAGTACATTTCATCAATCCAGTTTTAAACATACCGATAGGAATGCATATATTTTCTTGCTGTTAAGCCTATTATAGCTAGCATATGCCTCTTTTAAAGTTTTCTGATTGTTCGATTGTTTGTAGTTAGCATATGTCCAGTTTCAAATGCTATCTTTGGTTGTTCGTAGTATGCCTTGTTTATTCCAGTTATTCACAATGTGATGTTCTATATGTGCAAGTATGAACTATGTAGTTCAATTTCATCAGTACCAGTTTATTTCAGTTGTTCACAATGTGATGCTCTATATGCGCAATTATTTATTGTGCAGTACATTCCATCAATCCAGTTTTAAACATACCGATAGGAATGCATATATTTGCTTGCTGTTAAGCCTATTATAGCTAGCATATGCCTGTTCTAAAGTTTTGTGATTGTTCGGTTGTTTGTAGTTAGCATATGTCCAGTTTCAAATGCTATCTTCGGTTGTTCCTAGTATGCCTTGTTTATTCCAGTCATTCACAACGTGATGTTCTATATGTGCAAGTATGAACTGTGCAGTTCAATTTCATCAGTACCAGTTTCAACAATACCACTATGAATGACTACATTTGGTTGCTGCATCTTGTAGTTAACACACCTTTCCATTTTTATTTAACAATAACCAGTGTACTTAGACTGGCACAATACTAGTTTGAATGAATATGTTTGCTTGTTGTTAAATGTTAGGCCTGTTGCAGTTAACAAACCTTTCCACTTGTTTTGCTTTACTAGAACCTGCACACTGAAGCTATCTTTTGGAGATTATTTTGTCTTCCATGGATAATTTTGGTTGATGTTTATCATATTGTGATTAACATGCTTCTCAATGTACCTACACAGGAAAATTTTGGGAACGACTGTTGTTTTCCATCAGTGAATCAGACTTTTAACTGGATATATCTACAACCCATTTATCGTTAGGTTAAGTAGGGCCATATGTAATATATCTGAGGCTACATAGCAACATGCACTGTACTTAATGTCTAAATATGCAATCCTAGGCTACATAGCAACAAGGCAGAGTGTTACATTAATGTTCTAATGATGTCTAGATATACGTAGAAGAGCAGCAGCAGCAACAACAACAACAACAACAACAACAACACAACCCTGTTTGGATACTCAACTTAGCTAGAGGTTAGAGTTAGTTTCTATCTCCTGACTAACCCTGAACTAACTCCATCCAAAGAGTTGTTTGGATGGCAGGGTTAGATTGACAATAAATGCACTAGGAGAACTAGCTCCAATTAGCACCTCTTGGGTTGGATAGTTTTTTTGGGTGGGTCATAGATGAAACTAGCTCAAACTAGCCCTCATGTTTAGATATACTTTAGGGCTATTTGAGCCCGAGCTAGCTCAAACTAACTGTAACCCATGGATACAACAACAACTAATCAGCCAATAATTTGTAAGAATGCACTGAACTCCTTCTGGCCCATAATATAAGATGTTAATTCATCTAATATGTGAGTATATTGGATGTTATAAGATACTCCCTCCATTCCTAAATATATGCCTTTTTAGAGATTTCAATTGGATACCACATATGGATGTATATAGGCATATTTTAGAGTGTAGATTCACTCATTTTGCTCTGTATGTAGTCACTTGTTGAAATCGCTAGAAAGACAAATATTTAGGAATGGAGGGAGTATTATAAAAGAGTGTTGTACTACATCATTATGCAATTGCTGTTTAGCTTCTAATATTAACTTGGTGCATTTAGGTACACACGTCATTGGTAAAGATCCGCGCTTCGACCCTTTCTGTGTACGGGGAAATGAGATATCGATGAACCAGCATCAAGTGAGGACGCTGATAAAGATTGTTAGTAAAATGGGTCCAAAGATGACAATTAAACTATTTTTTACACTTCATCCAAGATAACAGTGAACTACAGGATGGTAAGTAAGAACTCTGCATCCTTCTTTTTACTTCCCATAATGAGTTGTGTTAGATGACAATGTCTGAATCTTTTTCCTTTGTAGTGGTTGCAAAGCAGTTTACTCAAGATTACCTCTCAAACTACATGATTGTTGGGCATGCAAAGGTTAAAGTATTTCTACAAGAACACGATGATTATCTGGATGGTTTTATGAAGACCTTGAATGATGGGCGGTCGGCCATCACAAGAGGTTGGACTAGAGTCGTGCGTGCCTTTTGCATGGAGGAGGGCACAACATGGGCATTTTGCTTCACCTTGTTCAGCAACTAGAATGTATTTCGCCTCTTTCTTTACCGTCTTTAATAGTACAAGTATACAACTGTGGTTCTTCATTCTTTATTTGGTTCTTATGTAATTCTTGAACATATGTACCTATGAACCGAATAATACATTGGTTGTTCGAACCTGATGGATATGAATAAAGCTGTAGCATACATTCAAATTCAAATTCAAATCTGGTACAATTTGAAATAGCAACAATTAAATTATGATGAAATTACGCTCTCCAGGTTGTTACGTCACACAAAGTTGGTAAAATACAAACATTTGCGATATACACCATAATCCGAGACGGTTCATAGAGAGGAAACATGTGCAAGCATGCACACAATATCACAAATGGTGCGGGCAAACTAAACGTTTGTGTTAGTTGCCTTATCGTACACGATTCGCAACCATGAACTATTTCTGATGAAGTATGCATCGTAGACGTTGCACCACAGAATAGCGCGTGTGATAGTTGTCGTGTACGATGATGGTACGACGGTCCGACATTTCGTAATCCTGTCCGACACTCATACGACGATTAGCTAATCTTCTTAATTAGTTATCGCATACGGTTTGGGAAAAGCGGATGTGTGTGATTGTATGCTTATCATACACGTTCTATAATAGTGAACCGTTTGTGATGGGCCGCACATCGTAAACGTAGCACCACAGAATACCGACTGCGATGGCAATGCGAGCAGAAACGAGTAGGAGTACTGTAGGGTCCCTATCCCCGACGGTTTCTAGGTCGTGCGGGAAGGACCCCCTATCACCGTCACTCACTAGGCGATGGTTCCAAATGCCGTCGTGAAAAGGGGTTAAAAACTATTTGTATAGCACCGACGCGTACTAGTGAGTCACTTTTATTCTTCACCATCACAAGTTTGTGCAATGCTCAATTTTCTCTTACACTAAATGATCTCACACATTTAGAAGAAATTTTTATTGCCTTTTTGCACCGATGACAACTTACTTGAGGGATCTTTCTCAATCCCTAGGTAGGTATGGTGGACACTTGAAAATAAGATTTGGGTTTAAGGGTTTGTGGATGCACAAGTAGTATCTTTACTTAGTGCAGAATTTTTGGCTAGCAAAGATAGGGGTCAAGCACCACATATTAAAGGATCTATG
Organism: Triticum dicoccoides; assembly: GCF_002162155.2. NCBI lineage: Eukaryota > Viridiplantae > Streptophyta > Magnoliopsida > Poales > Poaceae > Triticum > Triticum dicoccoides. The sequence continues at coordinate 421,180,443 of NC_041384.1, forward strand.
ACAATATGACTTCTATGTGAATATAAACCAACATAAACCATTAAGTTTTCTTCCTTGTCCAATGTCAACAATTTTGGCATATAATATTTTGATGAGGGCTCACAATCACAAAAGATTTCTAGGACAGTATATTTATATGCGAATCTTCTCTTCCCTTATTAATTATTTCATGAGTTGCATCATTGACTAATGTTATGTTTGTCAATCTCTAATAAAATTTTCTACTTATACTTTTCCTTATGTGGTGTCACCACCTACCATAGGACTAGTATATGATCTTTTCATTATTTCTTTCCTATCTTTTATTTATTCCCTTTCTTTTATTATTTCTCATTTCCTTTCTTTAATTTGCAACATGAAAGTAAAGAAAGCAAAAAATCAAACTAAACTTTATTATATAACTTGCACACAATTACAAGGATAGATCACTAAGCAAACTCTCAAGGAAGAAAGGATCAAACTAACTTGTATTCATCTAAATCAAAAAGATCGAACTAAAATAAGTAAAAGCAAAAGGATAGTGGGATGATACGATACTGGGGCACCTCCCCCAAGCTTGGAGGAATCCAAAGGGAGTGCCCATACCCGATACTCAGTTCTCCTTTGGTGGTGAAGAAGAGGATGGTGGTGATGAAGCAATCCTATCCTTAAGGATCAAGAGGTTCTCCAATCGACGGATGACGCTCCGGAGGTGGGTGATGTACTCTTGATGCAGAATATTTTCATGAGTGAGACACTTATTTTGTATGAAAACTATTTCAATGATGTGAAAGGCTTCAATCTCAGCAAGAGTAAGATGAGTAAGGTAAGGTTTAAGGATATCTTCCTCCTCCTCCTCTGCTGACAGAGCTTGTTCGAAGACCGGAGGCTGATCTACAGTAACCTCCTTGCTCTCATCTCCTCCGACGGCTTCCGCGGGCTCTTCTCTCTTCAGCTCGATCTTCATCAACCAAGCATCCTCTTCCACGTTGTTGGAGGAAGAAGAAGACATGGTGCCTCGCTTAACAGATCTAACAGGAAACAGCAAGAAAAGAGAACAGGAGATTTCTCCGTGATACGGTGATCAATAGGTTCGGGAAGTATATATAGATTTTTTTATCTTGGAGGACAAGCATACATAAGAAAAACGGAGTACAGAAGGTGTCCTAGGTGGGCACAACCCACCTGGGTGCGCCAGGCAAGCCTGGCGCGCTCTGGTGTCTTGTGCCCACCAGGGGGATGCTTCCTAGAAGTTTCTTTATTTCCAAATTTTCTAAAAATTCCAAAACTGATAGAAAATATTTTTGTAGATTTTTCGGAGTCCGTTTACTTACCATATCACGTACCTCCTTATTTTCACGATTCTGGAGTGTTCCGGAAGGACTCTTTTATGTGTTCTTCTGGTGTCAAAGTTTGGATAATATTACTTTCAACATTAATGGGTGTACCTAAGATATAATGTTTTATTCGTTGCCCATTGACAACCATCAGGTTAGTACCTTCAAAATTATTTATTTTGATGGCTCCAGACCGATAAACCTCCTCAATCACAAATGGTCCTTCCCATTTTGAGAGGAGTTTTCCTGCAAAGAATCTGAAACGAGAGTTGTACAAAAGAACATATTCTCCGACTTTAAACTCACGCTTTTGGATCCTTTTGTCATGCCATCTTTTAACTTTTTCTTTGAATAATTTTGCATTTTCATAAGCCTGGGTTCTCCATTCATCTAATGAGCTAATATCAAATAACCTCTTTTCACTAGCAAGTTTGAAATCATAATTGAGTTCTTTGATAGCCCAATATGCTTTATGTTCTAACTCAAGAGGCAAATGACAAGCTTTTCCATAAACCATTTTATAAGGAGACATACCCATAGGATTTTTATATGTTGTTCTATAAGCCCAAAGTGCATCATCTAATTTCTTAGACCAATTCTTCCTAGACCTATTGACAGTCTTTTGCAAAATTAATTTTATTTCTCTATTGCTAAGTTCAACTTGACCACTAGACTGAGGATGATAAGGTGATGCAATTCTATGGTCAACATCATACTTGGCAAGCTTTTTACAGAAAGCACCATGAATAAAGTGTGAACCACCATCAGTCATTAAATATCTAGGGACTCCAAACCTTGGGAAAATAACTTCCTTAAGCATTTTAATAGAGGTGTCATGATCAACACTACTCATTGGAATAGCTTCTACTCATTTAGTAACATAATCAACAGCAACCAAAATATGTGTATACCCATTAGAGGAAGGAAAAGGTCCCATGTAATAAAATCCCCAAACATCAAATGGTTCAACAGCAAGTGAATAATTCATAGGCATTTCTTGACGCTTACCAATATTACCCAATCCTTTGGCATTCATCACAAGATAAGATGAACTTATGGGCTTCCTTGAAGAGAGTGGGCCAATAAAATCCAGATTGCAATACCTTGTGTGTAGTTCTATCTCCAGCATGATGCCCTCCATAAGCTTCATAGTGACATTTCCGTAGGATTAGTTCCTGTTCATGCTCGGGTACACAACGTCTAATAATACCATCTACTCCTTATTTATAAAGATGTGGGTCATCCCAAAAGTAATGTCTTAAATCATAGAAGAATTTTTTGTTTTGTTGGTATGTAAAGCTAGGTGGTAAATATTTAGCAAGAATGTAATTAGCATATGAAGGAGTACTGTGAGCAACATTTATTGCAGCTAACTGCTCATCAGGAAAACTATCATCAATAGGTAGTGGGTCATCAAGCACATTTTCAAGCCTAGATAAATTATCAGCTACTGGGTTCTCAGCTCCTTTTCTATCAATGATATGTAAATCAAATTCTTGTAATAAGAGAACCCATCGAATAATTCTAGGTTTAGCATCTTTCTTTTCCATAAGATATTTAATAACAGCATGGTCTGTGTGAATAGTTACTTTGGAATCAACAATATAAGGCCTAAATTTATCACAAGCAAACACCACTTCTAAGAATTCTATTTCAGTAGTAGCATAATTTATTTGAGCACTGTCTAGAGTTTTACTAGCATAATGAATAACATTGAGTTTCTTATCAACTCTTTGTCTTAGAACAACATTAACAACATAATTACTAGCATCACACATAATTTCAAAAGGCAAGTTCCAATCAGGTGGTTGAACAATAGGTGCAAAGATTAAGGCTTTCTTGATTGTTTCAAAGGCTTTTAAACAATCATCATCAAAAACAAAAGGAATATCCTTTTGCAAGAGACTAGTAAGAGGCCTAGAAATTTTAGAAAAGTCTTCGATAAATCTCCTGTAGAAACCAGCATGACCCAAGAAACTACGAATACCTTTTATTTCTTTAGGACATGTCATTTTCTCAATTGCATCAACCTTAGCTTTGTCCACTTCAATACCTTTTTTAGAAATTTTATGACCCAAGACAATGCCTTCATTAACCATAAAGTGTCACTTCTCCCAATTCAAGACAAGATTTGCTTGTTCACATCTCTGCAAAACTCACTCAAGATTGCTTAAACAATCATCAAAGGACTTCCCATAAACAGAAAAGTCATCCATGAAAACCTCAACAATCTTTTCGTAAAAGCCAGATAATATAGCAGTCATACATCTTTGAAAGGTAGCAGGTGCATTACATAAACCAAAAGGCATATGTCTATAAGCATAAGTTCCAAAGGGACAAGTAAAAGTAGTCTTTTCTTGATCAGGTTGAGAGACATGTATTTGTGAAAAGCTAGAGTATCCATCTAGAAAGCAAAAGTGTGTGTGCTTAGATAATCTTTCAAGCATTTGATCAATAAAAGGCAGAGGGTAATGATCTTTTCTAGTTGCTTTGTTTAATTTTCTAAAATAAATTACCATTCTATAGCCTGTAAAAATTCTTTGTGGAATAAGTTCATTCTTATCATTAGGAACAACAGTAATACCTCCTTTCTTAGGGACACAATGAACATGACTTACCCATCTACTATCAGCTATAGGATAGATTATACCTACTTCCAGAAGTTTTAATATTTCCATTCTTACCACTTTTTTCATTTTCGGGTTTATCCGATGTTGGTGACCAACAACGGGTTTAGCATCAGGTTCCATATTAGTTTTGTGCTGACATAGAGTGGGACTAATGCCCTATAAATCATCAAGAGTATATCCAATAGCAGCTCGGTGCTTCCTTAGAACTTTGAATAATCTTTCTTCTTCATGTTCTGAAAGGTTAGCACTGATAATAACAGGATATATCTTCTTTTCATCAATATAAGCATATTTCAAATTGTCTGGCAATTGTTTTAATTCAAACATAGGATCACCTTTAGGTGGAGGAGGACCACCTAGAGTTTCAATAGGCAAATTGTGTTTAAGCAGATGACGTTGTTCAAAGAAAATTTTATCTATTTCATTTCTTTCATGCATATGTAAATCATTTTTATGGTCTAGAAAATATTGTTCTAAAGGATTAGTAGGTGGTACAGCAATAGAAGCAAGACCAATTAATTCATCCTTACCAGGCAATTCTTTTTCAAGAAGCTTTCTAGTAAACTTGGAAAAATTAAATTCATGAGACTCTTCACCAAAACTAACACCGACAGTTTGCTTCTCATGATTTATTCTAGCATTAACGGTGTTCAAGAAAGGTCTACCAAAGATAATGGGACAAAAGTCATCTTGTGGGGAACCAAGAACAAGAAAATCAGTAGGGTATTTAATTTTCCCACACAAGACTTCAACATCTCTAACAATCCCAATTGGTGATATAGTGTCTCTATTAGCAAGTTTAATAGTAACATCTATGTCTTCTATTTCTGCGGGTGCTATGTCATTCATAATTTCTTGATATAAAGTGTAAGGAATAGCACACACACTAGCATCTATGTCACATAAACCATGATAACAATGATCTCCTATTTTAACTGAGACGATAGGCATGCCAACAACAGGTCTATGTTTATCTTTTTTTTATCAGGTTTGGCAATTCTAGCAGCTTCTTCATAGAAGTAAATAACATGCCCATCCATATCTTCTTCCAAGAGATCTTTAAACATAGAAATACAAGGTTCTACTTTAATTTGTTCATCAGGTTTAGGTGTTCTAATATAGCTTTTGTTAACCACATTTGAATCTTTAGCATGTTCCTTTGTCCTAACAGGGAAAGGTGGTTTCCCTATATATGCAGAAGGAACAACTGGATCAACATTATAAAGTATAGTTTCTTCTTTGACCAATACCGGTTCTTTAGTTTCTTTTTTAATAGGTGGGTGATATTTAAACCACTTCTCTTTAGGGAGATCAACATGAGTAGCAAATGATTCACGAAAGGAGGCTACTATCTTAGAGTGAAGTCCATATTTAGTGCTAAACTTTTGAAAAGCATCAGTATCCATAAAATATTTAACACAATCATACTTAAGTTTAATACCTGAATCTTTACCTTTGTCGAGTTCCCAATCTTCAGAGTTGCATTTAATTTTTTCAAAAAGATCCCACCGAAATTCAATAGTCTTCTTCATAAAAGAACCAACACAAGAAGTATCAAGCATGGTTTGATCATTACGAGAAAGCCGAGCATAAAAGTTCTGGATAATAATTTATCTTGAGACCTCATGGTTGGGGCATGAATATAACATTGACTTAAGCCTCCCCCAAGCCAGAGCGATACTTTCTCCATCATGATATGTGGGTGGACCGGTGCTTAGGTGATGTTCTTACTTGAAAAAACCTCCTACTTATGATTAACCCTCCCGCAAGCATCCGCAACTACGAGAAAAGTATTAAGAATAAATTCTAGCCATAGCATTAAAATTTTGGATCGAATCGGTCTCTTATGGAATAGCGCATAAACTGGGCTTTAAGCTTCTGTCACTCTTGCAACCCATCATCTAATTGCTACTCCATAATGCATTCCCTTAGGCCCAAATATGGTGAAGTGTCATGTAGTCGACGTTCACATGACACCAGTAAGGGAATCACAACATACACACTATCAAAATATCGAACACATATCAAGTTCACATGATTACTTGCAACATGATTTCTCCTGTGACCTCAAGAACAAAAGTGACTGCTCACAAATGATGAACACGTTCATGATCAGAGGTGTATTAAATAGCATATTGAATCTGAACATATAATCTTCCACCAAATAAACCATATAGTAATCAACTACAAGATGTAATCAACACTACTAGTCTCCCACAAGCACCAACCTATAGTTCTGGTAATGAGATTGAACACAAGAGATGAACTAGGGTTTGAGAGGAGATGGTGTTTTTGAAGATGTTGATGGAGATTGCCCTCCCCAAGATGGGAGAGTTGTTGGTGATGATGATGACGATGATTTCACCCTCCGGGAGGGAAGTTCCCCCGGCAGAATCGCTCCGCCGGAGGGCAAAAGTGCTCCTGCCCAACTTCCACCTTGAGGCGGCGGCGCTCCATTCCAAAAGTCATCATCCTCTTTTTTAGGTCAAAATGACATATATACCAGAAGATGGGCACCGGAGGCGGGCCTGGGTGAGCACAACCCACCAGGGCGCGCCTGGGCTCCCTAGTGCTCCCAAGTGGGTTGTGCCACCTGGTGGACCCCCTCTGGTACTTATTGGCTCCAATATTCCTCATATATTCCATAAAAATTCTCCGTGAAGTTCCAGCTCATTTGAAGTTTTGCAGAATAGGTGGCCTGACGTAGCTTTTCCAGGTCCAGATTTCCAGCTGCCGGAATTCTCCCTCTTTGTGTAAACCTTTGCATATTATGAGAGAAAAGGCATTAGAATTACTCCAAAAACATCATTATGGATAATAACATTATAAATAACAATAAGAAAACATGATGCAAAATGTACGTATCAATCTGCTTGAAATCTTGAGATTGGATGTGTCATTTTAAAGCACGGTGGGAGCACAAACTAATTTTAAGACTAATTTTCAGATTGCCACCGAAAAACGTGACTTAATTCGGACGTAAATTTTCGCATAAGTTTTTGTTTTTCGAGCTTATAACACTTTTAACCTACCTTTTCCATTCAGGAGGCGGGACATCCTCTTGTTCGAGGTGTTCTGCGTGATGGTTTTGCTTGGGAAGTCTTTTCCGACCTGCAACTCGTCATATTTCCTGCCGACCTCCATCTTGGCATGGGTGAAATGCACACTACATTTGGACTAGTTCCAGAGGAGATACGATCCTTGGATCGGTCATGTTGCCCAACCAAGTCTCGGGGGCTACTGCATTGATGAATTAATGCAGAAAAATCAAAGTGCAAAACAACTTCTATGGATATTACCATCCTCAGGTTGGTCGGTCGCACCCAACCTTAGTCTCGGGAGCTGTTGCGAACCATGTTTCTATTCCTAAAGTATGTCGCCGAGCAAGGAATCGATCCTCGGGCCAATTTCGGGAATCGACCCTAGTCTCAGGGGCTACTCGGACAATGGTTTTAATTTTTCCTTCAAGTGCACTTTGATACATCTCCAACGTATCTATAATTTTTTATTGTTCCATGCTATTATATTATGATGTTTTATATGCATTGTTATGCTATTTTATATCGTTTTTTGGGACTACACTATTAACCTAGTGCCTAGTGCCAGTTGCTGTTTTTCCTTGTTTTTATCTTTTACAGAAAAATCAATACCAAACATAGTCCAAATGGAACAAAACTTCTTTATGGTTTTTTTCTGGGACTAGAAGACACTGATGTCTACTAGAACTATGTCGGTATTTCCCCAAAGAGGAAGGGATGATGCAGCACATCAACGGTAGGTATTTCCCTCAGTGATGAGACCAAGGTTATCGAACCAGTAGGAGAACCACGCAACACTATGTGAACGGTACCTGCACACAAATAACAAATACTCGCAACTCGACGTATTAAAGGGGTTGTTAATCCCTTTCGGGCAACGAAGCCAGAAATTGGCAAGTGGACGTGAGAAAGTTGTATCAAATTGATAGATAGATTGCGCTGGAACGCGAGATAAAATAAATAAGAATAAATTGCAGCAAGGTAGTCTTGTATTTTTGGTAGATCTGAAAATAAAAGCATATAAAAATATATCGCAAAGGAAAATATAATAAAGAAGAGACCCGGGGCCCGTAGGTTTCACTAGTGGCTTCTCTCTCAAAAAATAGCAAACGTTGGGTAAACAAATTACTATTGGGCTGATAAAACATCAAATAATCATGAGGATATCCAGGCAAAGATCATTATATAGGCATCACATCCAAGATTAGTAGACCGACTCCTGCCTACATCTACTAGTATTACTCCACACATCGACCGCTATCCAGCATGCATCTAGTGTATTAAGTTCATGGGGAAACAGAGTAATGCAATAAGAACGATGACATGATGTAGGCAAGATCTATTTATGTACAAATAGACCCATCTTGTTATCCTTTGTAGCAATGATACATACGTGTCGATTCCCCTTCTGTCACTGGGATCAAGCATTGTAAGATCAAACCCATCACAAAGCACCTCTTCCCATTGCAAGATAAATAGATCAAGTTGGCCAAACAAAACCCAAATATCGGGGAAGAAATACGAGCACTACAAAAAAATACACTTCCGTGATGATACGTGTTTGTCATAGTAGGTCACGTTTTCTATCATGCATGTACATGCATGACGATTTTATGACAGAATCAAGATAGTCATACCTGTGTTGTCGTAGAAGTGTTCCATGACATTACCAAAATTATCATCACAGAAGTGTCCACTTCCATGATGATAAATCGCACATCATAGAAGTGCTTTCGTCAAGGGTGACCAACACATGGCATCCACCGTAACAGGTCGCCATTAAGCTATCGGGTCCGGTTTTGGATCCGATAACCCGTTAACAGCCCAGACCAATGAGGATTTTCCACGTGTAAAATTGTCATTGGCCGGAGGAAACACGTGTTGGATCACCATTGGGATAGATGTCATCCATTCATTGGACATGAGGTGCCTATGATACGTCGACATGTGGCACGGCCCAACAGAGGCCCATTCTGGTGAAAAGGTCGGCCCGTTTGACTTGGTCAAAAGGTAATGGGCCGGCCCATGAAAAGCCTGTTAACGGCCTATTAGTATATAGCCCATTTACAGCCTACTAACTCACGACCCGTTACGGCCTATCGGAATTAAGCCCAGTGGCTTCATCTGGGCCGTCCAATATGATTCCAGCCCATTGTAACTTCTGGCCCATGTATGGCCCATGATGTCTTTCAGCCCATACGAGGCCATTTGTAACTCTTGGCCCATTAACAGCCCGTGGTGAATCTGGCCCACAATGAATAGTGTACCACTTTATACCCATTAAGGGCCCATTATTCCATTGGGCCGTTTCCAAACCGTCTTATCTTTCGGCCTTCTCAGGGCCCATTTATTCTTGGGCTTATTTCCAGCATTCGGTTACTTACGGCCCGTTACTGGCCTTTTCTGCTTGTGGGAGAAACTCAGCCCATGGTTACAATCACCCCGTTTGTGGACCGTTAATCTGTTGGGCCATTTTCATAGCGTCATCAAATACGGCCGATTAACAATGGCCTGTTATGGTCGGCCCATGAACAGACGATTCCAAATCTACCCCGTTTACGACCCATAATGTGGTATGTTACTGGCCCATGTTTGGCCAATCGATCATACGGCCCGTAGAAGGCCCATTGATGCTACGGCTCATAGAAGGCCCATTGATGCTATGGCTCAAAGAAGGCCCATTGTTTATACGACCCTTAGAAGGCCCATTGTTTCTACGGCCCGTAGGAGGCCCATGGTAACTGCAGTAAATATGTAGCCCATGGTTATTGTAGCCTAGTTTTAAAAAATAGGTTATTGCAACCACTAGAAAACCGCGGAGAAAGAACTGCACTAACTACAAGCAAACAAATAAACAAGACAACAAGGAAATAAGTAAGCAAGCAACTTACGCTAGGCTATCACGGCTATTACACATATTACATCCACTAGGCATCAAAGTTCTCCACCAATGCAAATATAGGGAACAAAGCCTCATATCATATACACTGGTTGTCAAAGTTGGTGACCAGTGCAAATAAACACCACAGCAAAACAAGTCCAGAACTGAAAAAACTTCAGAAGATCTCAAGAAACAATATCCTGGGTACCCATAATGCTGGCAAGATGCTTATCAAGCTTATTAACTTTCTCTTGTTTGGCGCTTAAATCCTCCAGCGCTCGTTGTTGCACCAGAAAGTATGCATCTGAATTCTGTAGGGACTTCCTCAGTCCTTCAGCTTCCTGTCATAGCACATCTGGTTGATGTCTTTCAACTTGAAGTTGAGACTCAAGAAGACGAACTGATTCAGGCAGCGAGTTCGAAGAGCTTGTGCCAGCAGTAGTGGCCAGTAACTCGAACACTACATCAAGACAAGACTTTTGGGTTCTCTCACTATCATTAAGATAGTTTTATCATCTTTCTTGGAGATCAACAGGGATGTCTCACCATCTTGAACCTTATCTGCATTACTTCCTTTACCATTGCATAACCGGGTATTGTTCTCCAATATTTAGTCCGCATTCTAAAAGAGAAACAAGCAGACACATCACAGGTTTACCATGTTGTATATGAAACTCATTTTGGTAAATCAGTTCAGTAGTAAAGTGGATAGGTTTACAACATGAAACAAACATATATCTATGTACCGTAGTCACTTTGTGGTCTATATCATTCTAGTTTTTGTTGCCAAATCAAGATAGAGACACAGTTCAAATAATATTTGTTCAAGACAAAGCAGAATAGACAGAGTATAAGTGTGGGAAACTATAGAGCAATAACAACACTTGTAATGTGCATGACATGAGAACATAACTGTTTATTCAATTGAAACTGAAATCAACATAGAGCAAGTTACAACAGCAAACCAGTTAAAGAAACAGGTTTAAAACATACCTATTGCGCCATTGGAGTTTCAATTCCATCCTTCAAATTTGAAAATAGTTGGTATGAGTAAATACAGTGATGCAAGAGCAAAGGAGTATGAGCCATAGCTACAGAACCTGACCCAGAACAATTCTTTTACTCCTTTAAGCGTTGAGTTGGGATTTAGAGTGGTGGTCCTCGTTCTTTGGGCAATGTAGTTCCCTTACTAACTACTCGTGTTTGGGTGCTCTATGGTGGAGACGGTGTTGTGTCAACTGGAACTGGGTTACTATCTGCTGGGGTTGGGGTTAGAAGGGGTGTGGCTGGTTCTCTTTCCAACTGGGTAGGGTTACAATCTGCGGGAGTCTGGGTTATGTGTGGTGGGGTTGGTTCTTGGGCAAGTACAACCGTGGTTCTGTCTGCATCAACTGGTAGCACTATCTTTTCTAAAGACCGTGTTGTTACTCTGTTAGATACTGCCATCACCCTCTCCAATTCAAATGGCTGATAAACAAGAAATAATTGTATACAACATTGTATGATAGACAGGTGCAATGGATAGTGGGGAATAAAAGAGTGCATGAAATAATTCACAATTATGTTGTCTAACCAAACATGATAGCATGACATAATTTCACATATATGATGCCTAACTATACAGGATAGCATGACACAATTTCACATTATGAGGGCTAACTAAAAAAGATGGAAAGACATAGTTCAAAATATGATGACTATGTAAACAGGATGACATGATATAACTATATGATGTGTTTATTAAATAGGTTGGCATGCCATAATTCACATACATGCTGCCTATGGAAACATGATAGCATGATATAATTCACGGATATAATGACATAATTCAAAATATGATGACTGTAAACACTAAACAGGATGAGATGATATAACTATATGATGTGTTTATTAAATGGGTTGCCATGCCATAATTCAAATAGATGATGTGTATGTAAACATGATGGCATGATATAATTCAAATATATGATTTATATAGTAAGCAAGTAAGCAGATGGCAATCCATATATGATGTAAAAACTAAGCAATGTAAGACAACATGCATGACATGGATAATATAAGCCTGTGAAGTTTGAGAATAGACCACGGGGGGGAGGGGGGTAGGACTAGTCATCAGCCTCTGAATCCTCCTCCGAGGATCTCTCTATAACCGACAAGATATCTGCTTCCGCAGGTAGCATTGTCTGCTCTAAAGACCTTGTTTTCACCCCTAATACTTCCATCACCGCTTCAAATGGCTGATGCACAGGAAGAGTAGTTGAATATACAACGTTGTCGATAAAGGAACATGTAATACAAAAAAATGATAGCATGATATAATTCACATACATGATGATTGGCTACACAGCATGGCATTGCATAATTCACATATATACTGCCTTTGCAACAAGATAGCATTGCATAATTCACATATATAATGTCTTGCAACAAGATGGCAATGCATAATTCACATATATGATAATTAGACACTAAACAGGGGGCATTCACACAAAGCATGTCTAAACTAATCAAATGACATAGCAATGCAAGACACCATACACACGATATGAACAACATAACCCTGCCAAGTTAGAGCATACACCTCGGGGGGGGGGGGATAGGACTGGTCATCTATCTCTGAATCCTTCTCTAAGGAGCTATCCGTAACCAGCGAGATATGCGCTTCGTTAGATAGCATAGTCTGCTCTGAAGACCTTGTTTTCACTCCAGAATTTTCCATCACCGTGTTAAATGGCTGATGCACGTGAAGAGTAGTTGAATGTACTAACATTGTTGACAAATGTAATACATAATGGAAAAAAGGATGTCCTGATATAATTCACATATAAGATGACTGGCTAAGCAGGATGGCATTGCAAAATTCACATATATGATGCCTGGCTAAACAAGATGGCGTTGCATAATTCACATAAACGATGAATACACTAAATAGATGGCATTCACACAAAGCATGTCTAAAATAAGCAAATGACATATTTGATGTATAAAGTAAGCAATGCAAGGAACCATATGCATGATATAACCAACATCAGCATGCCAAGTTAGAGCGAAGACCTCAGGGGGTAAATAGGAGTGGTCTTCTCCTTCTGAATCCCCCACAAAACACATATCTTTCTCTCGATTACAATCCCAAATGGGTGGAGGGGGCTGCCTTTGCGCCAACAATGGAGCGACGTCTACATGAAATTTTATTGCCACGCAAGGCTCGTCTCTTTTGCTCTACATGTTCAGTTCCATTGTGTACAATAACTGACATGCATAGGAATAAAACATAGTGAGATTATATAAGGGATGCATGCAGAAATCCAGAGTGATGGTAGCAACCCGTGGATAAACCCAAAACCAATGATAGCAGGCAGATAATGGATTTAGTTAAAAATACAAGTAATGGCTTCTTTAATGTTTGTTTCCCACCCAACATGAAACTCATAGTAGACACCAGAGATTAAATAGATAGTAGATAGATACTATTGATTGCGGCCCCGATATGTACCCCACAACCATTTAAAAACTCAAGTTTGACCATTAGTTTGGAGCTGACTCAGAGTCTAATCGGTGAACATGACGATAAAGTAGCATGTAATATTAAGCTATGCATAACGTAAGCAAACACGAAAGAGTGTGACCTCTCTTACGGACCCGTGTAGTCCTCGAGGTCATCTACTCGGTTGATGATGGTAATGCAGTTGTCATGGCTACCGGCGGTGGGGAAGAAGATCTAAGGTGGCGAAAGACAGTCTGGAGGCCAGATCCCTACCGTGCTAGACCCTTCTGTCATCGGAGCAGCTAAGCTGGGGTGGATGACGGTGCAGTAGGAGCGGGACAAACTACATAAGGTTTTCTTTGACAACTATCTATAAGAGAAGTAATTCTGTAAGGGCTCGTTTGAATTGGAGGATTCTAACAACACACAGATAGGAAATACACAGTAATAGGATAGGAATGCATTTGCAAAATAGAGAATTTAAAAACACATGATTTCTTCCAATCTGGGTATTTGGTTCACAAGAATTGGAAGATCACAGGATGCAAAGAAGCATGGTGAGATTAAGTCAAACCACAAGAAAATGTATAGTTATAATGCAATTATGCTACTATCTCTTAGTCTTGTGCTTCATGACTAGAAATTTGAAAAGGAGGACAAGTGGATATTAAAATTCCTACAATTTTTGTTTCAAGGAGACACTAAAGGAACAAATCCTACAGTTTTCCTTTGCTCCATTCCTTTGAACCAAATGCATGAATAGTAGTACCATAAGAGACATTCCAATTCCTATGTTTTTCCTTCACTTTTCCTTTCAAGCACTGGCGATTCTAGTAGGTAGGCTTGAGCAAGGAAAAGCTTACACTCAAAAAATGTTTTTGTGCTACTTCTACTACTTTGGACCCAGGCCACTGCCCTACTAGCTCAACTCCCAGGCCCATCGACAAATGCACAGCTCAAACACGCAGAGATAAATAATGATGGCATTCAAGAGAGTCCATCACGGATAGCTAAGTTGCCTGGTACCTCATTGCTTGTCTTATAGTAGGAGAAACTAATCGTATTTCACGTTACTACGTGTGCTCAGTTGACAATATATATAACATGTAGAGTAAAAAATAGATGCAACAAGTGTACAACCTCTTTGGCGAAGCCATGTCAATCTCAGCGTGATTGGGTTGGTCGGTGAGGATGATCCGGCTGACTTGGCGGTCGAAGGAGGGGAAGAAGAGCTTAGGCATCTTGAGATGGAGCCCGAGGTACTGCTCCACTATGATGGAGGGTTTCATTGTTGCAGCAGCTCTGGTGAGTTGTACGACGCCGTAACTGAGTGGAATTCTAATAACATCTCCAATAGATGACATAAAATACATAACCACAAAGTGCTAGATGTAAAATACATCAGCCGCTCATCTCTGAACTTAACTTTTGAAACTGAATTTAACTATCGAAAATGAACTTAACTGTCGAAACTAAATTTTTCTGTCGAAACTGAATTTTACTGTCGAAACTAAACGCACTAGTAGCAGAAAAGCAGTAGCAGCAACACGTGCGAGAGCCGGGCCAGCTGGTCGTGTAGCAGTTCATCTTCAACCTCCACCCCCTGAGCTGCCAGCCACCATTGGCCAAACCGCTGCCCCCCGCCGCCCGCGGCCAGCGGTGCGCCGGCCCGCCCGCCCCGAAACCACTCCCTATCATCGGTCCGCTGCCGCCCCGGCCATCCCTCTAGGCCCCCCCGTGCCGAGCTTTTTCTCCGGTGATCACCACGCCACCGCCCCACCTCCACTGGCGACCACCGCTCCACCCTGAACCCTAAGATAGATAGTGGGGTACCTCTCCGGCGAGCCCCCCTCCCCGTTGTGGCTGGTTCTTCCTTAACTCCGGCGAGCCCCCCACCCCCTGAAAATCGACTGACCCAAAAGTCGATTCAGTCGACTGAAGTGTAGCCAAATCGGAGCAGCATCGCAAGCAAGGGCAAGAGAGAGAGAGCAGCAGCGCAAGCAAGAGCAATAGCAAGAGCAGACCAGGCAGGGGACCTAAAGAAAGAGCAGAGCAGCAGCGCGAGCGAGAGCTAAAGCAGCAGTAGCTCCTACTGATGTGGACATCGCCGCCGAGGGAGCGACACCGGCAGCATAGTGAGATCGAATCAAGAAGAAAATGCGGCAATTAGTTTGCAACCTCTTTGGTGGCGCTGATTAGGCCTCAGCTTCTTCCGAGGAAACAGCGATGATGATGCTCTTCCGATGGTGCAGGTGAAGACGGCGGTGTGGGAACAAAGGTGGCAAGAAAGATGAGGGGAACGTCAGGGCAGCTCCTTGGAGGTGGCAGACGGGGTGGCTGAACTGGAGGGACGACGAGTTCGACGACGGATCCTCATCCGATACGGTGGATGAGGGACGTCAAGGTGTTGCTGTGGCTGACATCGTCGGGGAAGAGGCTCCGGCTGGGCGGCGGACGGAGGAGGGTGTGGGGCTTCACGGGATTTCACGGCCTCGGTGTACGAATGGGTGGGCGGATGGGATGGGAGTGGGGAACCATGGCTTAGGGACACACTTGTCTGAAATGTGGGGTAAGTTACGAAAGTACCCCCACCGATTTGAGCTTCAAGGTTCTTTCGGTTCAGGGGTATCACGGGCATTTCACGTGTTGGGATTTCGCAGGAGGTGGGAGTTTTCGTGCGCATTATAATTTTGGGATAGCAAGGCGCGGGTTGAGATGGAGGGAGTTTTTACCACATCATCTTGGTGGCATGACATTAAATCAACCAAGGTTTCATGTTTTTCTGATCATTTTTTTAATTTTTTGGAATTAAATGCCATGTCACTCCGTGCATATGTATGCATGTGTCCATGTCGTGAGACCAATATGTTTAAAAATTCCTTCTAATTTACTGCACATGGAATTAACTTGCACACAAGTACACATATATGATTTTTCAAACCGTTTTGGTTAGGCATTGCATGTAGATGTAGTTCAAATTTGAATTACGGTCATTAAATGGCTAGAAAATCACTTAAATTTCTTTTAAACGCCAAATGACCCCTAGAATTTTCAAAAATTTCACATTACAGTTGTAGTAGTGCACATTAGACATAGAAAAAAATTGAAGGCTGTAAGACGAAGCTATCTCCCGTTCGTCATCAAACATGCATTGTTCCCTCTCGGAACAACGAGCCTTCTTGTGAGTTGCTCCGGTTTGTGAGGGGTGTGTGTCCAAACTTTCGTCAAACATGCCAATTTTTTTACCACATCATCTTGGTGGCATGACATTGATTCAACCAAGGTTTTATGTGTTTCTGATATTTTTTATTTTTTTCGAATTAAAATGCCATGTCACTCCATGCATACATATGCATGTGTCCATGTCGTGAGACAAATATGTTTGAAAATTCCTTCTAATTTACTGCACACAAGTACACAAACAAGCATTGTAGTAGTGCACGTTATACACAGAAAAAAAATTGAAGGCCGTACTAGGATGCTATCTCCCATTCGTCATCAAACAAGCATTGTTCCCTCTCGGAACCATGAACCTTCTAGTGAGTTGCTCCGGTTTGTGAGGGGTGTGTGTCCAAACTTTCGTCAAACTTGCCAGTTTTTTTACCACATCATCTTGGTGGCATGCCATTAAATAAAGCAAGGTTTCATGTTTTTCTAATAATTTTTGAATTTTTTGGAATTAAAATGCCATGGCACTCCATGCATGTGTGCCCATGCCTTAAGACCAATATGTTTGAAAATTCCTTCTAATTTACTGCACATGGAATTAACTCGCACACAAGTACACAAAAATAAGATTTTTCAAACCGTTATGGTTAGGCGTTGCATGTAGATGTAGTTCAAATTTGAATTATGGTCATTAAATGGTTAGAAAATCACTTAAATGCCTTTAAAAGATCAAATGAGCACTGAAATTTTCCAAATTTGACAAGACAGTTGTATTAGTGTACGTTAAACATAGACAAAAAATTGAAGGCCATAAGAGGAAGCTATCTCCCATTCGTCATCAAACATGCATTGTTCCCTCTCGGAACCACGAACCTTCTAGTGAGGTGCTCCGGTTTGTGAGGGGTGTGTGTCCAAACTTTCGTCAAACATGCCAATTTTTTTACCACATCATCTAGGTGGCATGACATTAAATCAAGCAAGGTTTCATGTTTTTCTGATCATTTTTTAATTTTTTGTAATTAAAATGCCATGGCACTCCATGCATGTGTGCCCATGCCTTGAGACCAATATGTTTAAAAATTCCTTCTAATTTACTGCACATGGAATTAACTTGCACACAAGTACACAAAAATATGATTTATCAAACCGTTATGGTTAGGCGTTGCATGTACATGTTGTTCAAATTTGAATTACGGTCATTAAATGGTTAGAAAATCACTTAAATTTCTTTAAAAGATCAAATGACCACTGAAATTTTCCAAATTTGACAAGATAGTTGTATTAGTGCACGTTAAACATAGAGAAAAATTGAAGGCCATAAGAGGAAGTTATCTCCCATTCGTCATCAAACATGCATTGTTCCCTCTCAGAACCACGAACCTTCTAGTGAGTTGCTCCGGTTTGTGAGGGGTGTGTGTCCAAACTTTCGTCAAACATGCCAATTTTTTTACCACATCATCTTGGTGGCATGACATTGATTCAACCAAGGTTTTATGTGTTTCTGATATTTTTTATTTTTTTCGAATTAAAATGCCATGTCACTCCATGGATACATATGCATGTGTCCATGTCGTGAGACAAATATGTTTGAAAATTCCTTCTAATTTACTGCACACAAGTACACAAACAAGCATTGTAGTAGTGCACGTTATACACAGAAAAAAAATTGAAGGCCGTACTAGGATGCTATCTCCCATTCGTCATCAAACAAGCATTGTTCCCTCTCGGAACCATGAACCTTCTAGTGAGTTGCTCCGGTTTGTGAGGGGTGTGTGTCCAAACTTTCATCAAACTTGCCAGTTTTTTTACCACATCATCTTGGTGGCATGCCATTAAATAAAGCAAGGTTTCATGTTTTTCTAATAATTTTTGAATTTTTTGGAATTAAAATGCCATGGCACTCCATGCATGTGTGCCCATGCCTTGAGACCAATATGTTTGAAAATTCCTTCTAATTTACTGCACATGGAATTAACTCGCACACAAGTACACAAAAATAAGATTTTTCAAACCGTTATGGTTAGGCGTTGCATGTAGATGTAGTTCAAATTTGAATTATGGTCATTAAATGGTTAGAAAATCACTTAAATGCCTTTAAAAGATCAAATGAGCACTGAAATTTTCCAAATTTGACAAGACAGTTGTATTAGTGTACGTTAAACATAGACAAAAAATTGAAGGCCATAAGAGGAAGCTATCTCCCATTCGTCATCAAACATGCATTGTTCCCTCTCGGAACCACGAACCTTCTAGTGAGGTGCTCCGGTTTGTGAGGGGTGTGTGTCCAAACTTTCGTCAAACATGCCAATTTTTTTACCACATCATCTAGGTGGCATGACATTAAATCAAGCAAGGTTTCATGTTTTTCTGATCATTTTTTAATTTTTTGTAATTAAAATGCCATGGCACTCCATGCAAGTGTGCCCATGCCTTGAGACCAATATGTTTAAAAATTCCTTCTAATTTACTGCACATGGAATTAACTCACAGACAAGTACACAAAAATATGATTTATCAAACCGTTATGGTTAGGCGTTGCATGTACATGTTGTTCAAATTTGAATTACGGTCATTAAATGGTTAGAAAATCACTTAAATTTCTTTAAAAGATCAAATTAACACTAAAATTTTCCAAATTTGACAAGACAGTTGTATTAGTGCACGTTAAACATAGAGAAAAATTGAAGGCCATAAGAGGAAGTTATCTCCCATTCGTCGTCAAACATGCATTGTTCCCTCTCAGAACCACGAACCTTCTAGTGAGTTGCTCCAGTTTGTGAGGGGTGTGTGTCCAAACTTTCGTCAAACATGCCAATTTTTTTACCACATCATCTTCGTGGCATGAATTAAATCAAGCAAGGTTTCATGTTTTTCTGATCATTTTTTAATTTTTTGGAATTAAAATGCCATGGCACTCCATGCATGTGTGCCCATGCCTTGAGACCAATATGTTTAAAAATTCCTTCTAATTTAGCGCACATGGAATTAACTCGTAGACAAGTACACAAAAATATGATTTTTCAAACCATTGTGGTTAGGCGTTGCATGTAGATGTAGTTCAAATTTGAATTATGGTCATTAAATGGCTAGAAAATCACTTAAATGTCTTTAAAAGGTCAAATGACCCCTGAAATTGTCCAAAATTTCACATGACAGTTGTATTAGTGCATGTTAGACGTAGAAAAAAATGAAGGCCGTAAGAGGAAGCTATCTCCCGTTCGTCATCAAACATGCATTGTTCCCTCTCGGAACCACGAACCTTCTAGTGAGTTTCTCTGGTTTGTGAGGGGTGTGTGTCCAAACCTTCGTCAAACATGCCAACTTTTTTACCACATCATCTTGGTGGCACGACATTAAATCACCAAGGTTTGATGTTTTTCTGATCATTTTTTTAATTTTTTGGAATTAAAATGCCATGTCACTCCATGCATACGTATGCATGTGTCCATGTCGTGAGACCAATATGTTTGAAAATTCCTTCTAATTTACTACACATGGAATTAACTTGCACACAAGTACACAGATATGATTTTTCAACCCATTTCGGTTAGGCATTGCATGGAGATGTAGTTCAAATTTGAATTACGGTCATTAAATGGCTAGAAAATCACTTAAATTTCTTTAAAAGGTCAGATGACCCCTAGAATTTTCAAAAATTTCACAAAGTTGTAGTAGTGCATGTTTGACGTGAAAAAAAATTGAAGGCTGTAAGAGGAAGTTATCTCCCATTCATCATCAAACATGCATTGTTCCCTCTCGGAACCACGAGCCTTCTTGTGAGTTGCTCCGGTTTGTGAGGGGTGTGTGTCCAAACTTTCGTCAAACATGCCAAATTTTTTTACCACATCATCTTGGTGGCATGACATTACATCAACAAAGGTTTCATGTGTGTCTGATATTTTTTATTTATTTTGAATTAAAATGCAATGTCACTCCATGCATACATATGCATGTGTCCATGTCGAGAGACAAATATGTTTGAAAATTCCTTCTAATTTACTGCACATGGAATTAACTCGCACACAAGTACACAAATTTGAATTAAATGGCTAGAAAATCACTTAAATGCCTTTAAAATGTCAAATGACCCCTAGAATTTTCCAAAATTTCACATTATAGTTGTAGTAGTGCACGTTATACATAGAAAAAATTGAAGGCCGTAAGAGGAAGCTATCTCCCGTTCGTCATCGAACATGCTTTGTTCCCTCTCGGAACCACGAGCCAATTTTTTTTCCACATCATCTTGGTGGCATGAGATTACAACAACCAAGGTTTCATGTGTTTCTGATTTTTTTTATTTTTTTGGATTCGAAATGCCATGTCACTCCATGCTTAATTGTGTTATAGCCTTGAGACCAATATGTTTGAAAATTCCTTCCAATTTATTTCACATGGAATTAAATCGCACACAAGTACACAAAATATGAGTTTTCAGACCGTTATGGTTTGCTGTTGAATGTACATGTAGTTCAAATTTCAATTACGGCCATTAAATGGCTAGAAAATCACTTAAATGACTTAAATGCCCAAATGACCCCTGAAATTTTCCAAAATTTGACATGACAGTTGTATTAGTTCTATAAAATTTCTCATACATTTAAAACACCATCTGTTGCCACTATACTCCAAATTCGTCTTTCACAGCTAATAAAAAATATCTACAACATCACACACAGTTGTTTTCTAGGAACCATTTGTGATGAAAATATCTGGGTCTTTTTATGTCTCTTGCCTTAAGCTTCGCCGGCTCGTCTGCTCCAGTGCCGGAAACCCCCGAATCCGCGAATCCCTAGCCCCATTCCCGCACCCCCTTCTTGCAAAGATGACGCAGTGGAAATGCTTCGTGAAGGCCCGTACGATGGCCATGTCCCCCCCAGCGCCACTGCCTGCGCCAAGAGCGCGACCGCCTACGCCGAGAGTGCCGCCGCATCCGCATTGAGCGCGTCCGCTTTCGCCAAGGGGGCGTCTGCGGCAGGAGACAGGGCAGCTGTAGAAGCCGAGACAGCTGCAGCAGCTCCTGCAACGGCGGCTGCAAACGCCGAGAGCGCTTGAGCTGCCGTCTGTGCCACCGATGTCACCTTAGCCTGTGTCGAGGCCATCCACGCTAAGATCAAGGATGCACACGCCAAGATATTCCAGGACACCTCGGACTCCATCATGCAACCCACGTGTGAAAAGGCGACGGTGGCCGTGGAGCACCAGCTTCCTCATGAGGTCGCCGAGCGGGAGCTAGAGATGCAGGAGGCGGCGGAGATTGAGGAGCGCCGGGAGGAGGAGTTGAGCGTGGCCGAGGTTGAGGTAGAGAAGAGTCTGTCCATCGAGGAATCAGCAGTGGAGTACCAACGCGAGCTCTAGCGCAGCCACTACTATGAGTACTACAACCTTGAGGGTGGCGATGAGGACAAGGACGAGGATGAGGACGCGGTCGACTTCAGCAGGGGGGACGCAGAGTCCACCCACGATGACATGTAGCCAGGACAAGTCATCGACATCTCATCTCACACCGGCGATGCATAGGCCAGCGGGGCGGTGGATTTGTTAAAGTTATGCGTACATAGGCTTTGTTTTTAATGCTGGTCTTTTGTTAGAGCAATGTTTAGGTAAACTGGCTCTGTTTAATTACTAAAATTGCTCAATTCAATAAGTGTGGTCTATCTGCTATACGCCCTTTTGTGTGCCCAAATTAGCAAGCGATGTTAAATTATGCAATCATGCACCCAGGGAAGTTTCCACCAAAATTTGAATATAATACTCAACCCATGCGCATAAAGCAGAAGAATCGTTTGCGATGCACACAATCGTTCAAAGTGAATGGTCTGGCGGCACCGCACGCAAAGTTTCCCTCCACATTTCCAAAACTTTGGCCTACCGCCAAAATATCTACCCCCACCCCCTTCCCCACCCTCTTTTCTCCCTGACCACAAGTCACATTTCCCCTGTTTCCTCCTTCCTTCCTTCCTTGCTAAGCTATTGCCGCTTCCTCGCTCTCACCGTCTCGCATCCTACCGCCGGGGTCACCATGGTCTTCTTCAAAGACCTCTCCAGCGGTTCCTCCTCCGGCGAATACTCCTTCACCACCCTGGTATGCCTCTCTTCTCTCTCTCGGGCTATGACTTGGAATGAAGGATTTTTACCCGGTGGTTGATTTGAGCCATTTCTTCCTCTTGTAGCTCCCTAAGACCATCAGTGTCAATGAATGGAGTGGGGTGGCTGAAGATCTATTTGCTCGTTGTCACCATCAATCTCCATGCGTGAAGCTAGTTGCATTTGATTCTGTGGACAGTGGGAGGAAGTTTCCGGCATGTGCAGAGAAGGTTAGACCCTCTTTCGTTGTTACAAATCATTTGTTAGATGTGATTCCGACACTGTCACGGTCCCAACGCATTCATCCCACACCTTCAACCAAACTCATCCTAAGACAGTGTCACAGTTTGTACCTAGTATCTTAAATTGTAGCCATCTCATCAGTGGTGCCATTAGAAAATTATTTGGCACCGCTTCAGTAGTTTTTGCAGCCAACTTTGGTCCACACATCCGAGCAGCCAAGCAGTAAAATACTAAATCTTTATGGCATGAAGGAACTGGGCATCGGAGCAACTACGTGCTTCGGAGTCCGGGTCCTTGATTTTTTTTCCGCTGCATCGGCTCGCTAGTGCAGGGCACCGGTGCGGGATGTAGCAACAGTTGTCTTTACCCCAATTTTGGCATACATAGTGGACGGCCTTAGTGCTGTTAGTTCTATGTTACTAAATTTGTGCATGTACACACCTGTTAGTATCAATTTGCTGTCATCCAAACACTGTCGCTATGTTCTTGCAGTTATATTTACCTTCCTCATAAAATGTTCAATTTGTCATTTATTGTACATGAGTAAGAACTTGTAGCGTCGTTGTAGTTAATTATAGCTTCTGATGTTCCAGAATTTGGGTGTTGTCTTAGTACCAATTATTTCATTTGCACATTGATCTTTTTGAGAAGATATGTCATAATTAACATGTTTCTTCAGTTTTTCAAAATAAGCATTGGTGATTTTCTATGTTGCTATAAACCCATTTCCCCTACAATTGTTACTGATCAAGTTTTAAATATTATAGGATGAACGGAAGTGTTCTTACTTGGAGTGGGTTGATCAAGAGTGGCCACAGTCTTTTAAGATGTGTCTAGTGAAGCTCTGGAGCATGTATGAGGAAGAGAACACATGTAGTCTTAGAGAAAGTGTTGTCAACGCTGAAGCATATTTCAAGATGCAGGATAAAAGTTGAAGGTGGAGAATGAGCTCAGATTTATTAAATTAGACTTTGCTAGGATGGTGTTGGCGAAGGAGGAGGCACTTTCCCAATTGGCCCGTGCAAAACGGGTTTTTATTGAACTGGAAGCAGAGGTGGATAAGACAACCCTGGATGATCTCGATTAGGAAAATGAATATATTGTTCTTATGAAGTTGAAGTGGCTACATGTTGTACTGTGCTGTTTTCATGTAGCTATCGTACTGTGATGTTATAATATATTTATGTGCCTGATATGAAACTGGCAAACAACTGTTCAATATGAAATGTGAATTTGCGTAATACTGGAATTATTAATTGTAAACTAATAAACCTGCTAAATGTATCATGGACCTTTGCAAACGGTTCTAGCAGAAAAAACGCTTGCAATGGATATCCCAATGCCACACAATTTTCTTCATCAAATCGTGTGTGATATAGTTGATAAAAGCAAACAGTTAACCATGGCAAACCGTGTGTGATAGTTACACCTTTCACACACGAGCCTACACATAAAACTGTGTGGGATATACATACAAACAGAAACATTTTCCCTGGATTGACTGTGTGGGATGGACATAAGAATGGAAACGTATTCCTTGGATTGACTGTGTGTTATATACATACCTATGGAAATGTATTTCTGGGATTCACCGTGTGGGATGTACATACCTACGGAAATGATTTTCTTGGATTACCGTGTGGGATGTACATACCTAAAGAAATGATTGGGTTTCGATGCCTTGCCCGATCGCACACGACCCCAGTCTGGGTACCAGGAGGGCCTATCCCCGACGATTTCTGGGTCGTGTGTGAAGGACACCCTATCGCACATACTCACTTGGCGACGGTTCCAAATGTCGTCGCGGAAAGGGGTAAAAAACTGTTTGTTTAGGACCGACGCGCACCAGTGTATTATCGTACTTGAGCATTGGGTGTAGCTAATATGCGAGTGTGTTTCATGAATGGATCAATGATTGAGCATAATGGGCCAAGGATAACTTATTTTAGCGTTGATATTTTGAAAGACATGATTGCTTGTTGATATGCTGGAGTATTTAAGTCTCGTGTCAAAACTAGACTATTGCTTTGAACCGTATAAGAGTCCAAATGTCCATCCTATAAGGAAAAGAATATGTGATGACATGTTAGGCAGCATTCCACATCAAAAATTCTGTTTTTATCATTTACCTACTCGAGGACGAGCAGGAATTAAGCTTGGGGATGTTGATACATCTCCAACGTATATATAATTTTTTAGTGTTCCATGTTGTCATATTATCATTCTTTCTATGTTTTACAATCATTTTATATCATTTTTGGTACTAACCTATTGATGTAGTGCCTAGTGCCAGTTGCTGTTTTTTGCATGTTTTTTTACATCGCAGGAAATCAATACCAAACGGAGTCCAAATGCAGCAAAACTTTTTGTGGAATTTTTATGGACCAGAAGACACCCAATCGACCGAAGAAGCACCTGGGGGTGCCCCGAGGGGGGCACAACCCACCAGGGCACGCCTGGGCCCCCAAGCACACCCAGGTGGGTGGTGCCCACCTCGGTGGCCTCCCGAACTGCCTCTTTGCTCTATTAATACCCCAATATTCTAGAAACCCTAGGGGAGTCGACAAAAATCAATTCCAGCCACCGCAAGTCCTAGAACCACCAGATCCAATGTAGACACCATCATGGAGGGGTTCATCATGTCCATTGGTGCCTCTCCGATGATGCATGAGTAGTTCTTTGTACAGCTACCGGTCCGTAGTTAGTAGCTAGATGGCTTCCTCTCTCTCGTTTGGTTCTCAATACAATGGTCTCTTGGAGATCCATATGATGTAACTCTTTTTGCGGTGTGTTTGTTGGGATCCGATGAACTTTGAGTTTATGATCAGATCTATCTTTTTATCCATGAAAGTTATGTGAGTCTTCTTTGATCTCTTATATGCATGATTGCTTATAGCCTTGTATTTCTTCTTCGATATTTGGGTTTTGTTTGACCAACTTGATCTATTTATATTGCAATGGGAAGAGGTGCTTTGTGATGGGTTCAATCTTACGGTGCTTGATCCCAGTGACAGAAGGGCTACCGACACGTATGTATCGTTGCCATTAAGGATAACAAGATGGGATCTATTTCTACATAAATAGATCTTGTCTACATCATGTCATCATTCTTATTGCATTACTATGTTTCTCCATGAAGTTAATACACTAGATGCATGCTGGATAGCGGTCGATGTGTGGAGTAATAGTAGTAGATGCAGGCAGGAGTCGGTCTACTAATCTTGTATGTGATGCCAATATAATGATCATTGCCTGGATATCGTCATGATTATTCAAAGTTGTATCAATTGCTCAACAGTAATTTTTTTACCCACCGTTTGCTATTTTTCTCGAGAGAAGCCACTAGTGAAACCTACAGCCCCCGGGTCTCTTCTTTATTATATTTGCCTTTCTGATCTATTTTTATTTTCTTTTATCTTTAGATCTATTAAACTCAAATACAAAAATCCCTTGCTGCAATTTATTCTTATTTATTTTATCTCGTGTTCCCGAGCGATCTATCTATCAATTTATTACAAATTTCTGACATCCATTTGCCAATTTCTGGCGCCGTTACCCGAAAGGGATTAACAACCCCTTTAGTACGTCGGGTTGCTAGTATTTGTTATTTGCGTGCAGGTGCCGTTCACATAGTGTTGCGTGGTTCTCCTACTCGTTCGACAACCTTGGTCTCATCACTGAGGGAAATACCTACCGTTGTTGTGCTGCATCATCCCTTCCTCTTTGGGGAAATACCGACGTAGTTCTAGCAGACATCAAGCACCTATGTAGATCATAGTGTACATATAATGGGAAAACCCTAAGCATCGGCAGTAAAATCAGGAAAGTGGAACATGCTGGAAAATATGTGCTAGTATTGCCGGTACGGCTAGAAAGGCTTCAGATACCAGCTCTCTACAACCGAAGGCGCATTACTATTACTATCAGTCTAACTCTCAAAGGCAACACATACGACCGAATACGAATAGTTGAAAGTGTCCATTGTTGGGGAACGTTGCAGAAAATTAAAATTTTTCCTACGGTTTCACCAAGATCCATCTATGAGTTCATCTAAGCAACGAGTCTAGGGAGAGAGTTTGCATCTACATACCACTTGTAGATCGCGTGCGGAAGCTTGCAAGGTGATGATGTAGTCGTACTCGACGTGATCCAAATCACCGATGACCAGCGCCGAACGGACGGCACCTCCGCGTTCAACACACGTACGGGACGGGAGACGTCTCCTCCTTCTTGATCCAGCAAGGGGGAAGGAGAGGTTGATGAAGATCCAGCAGCACGACGGCGTGGTGGTGGATGCAGGGCGTCACAGCAGCAGGGCTTCGCCGAGACTACAAAGGAGAGACGTAACGGGGGGGGAGGTGGAGGCGCCAGGGGCTGGTGTATGAAGTCCCTCCTCTCCCCCACTATATATAGGGGTGCCAAGGGGGGGGCGCCGGCCCTAGTAGATGAGATCTACTAGGGGGGCGGCGGCCTAGGGGAGGTTTCCCTCCCCCCCAAGGCACCTAGGGGTGCCTTCCACCACTAGGACTCCTCCAAGGGGGAAACCCTAGGCGCATGGGCCTATAGGGGCTGGTGCCCTTGGCCCATGATGGCCAAGGCGCACCCCCTACAGCCCATGTGGCCCCCCGGGACAGGTGGCCCCACCCGGTGGACCCCCGGGACCCTTCCGGTGGTCCCGGTACAATACCGATAACCCCGAAACTTGTCCCGATGCCCGAAATAGCACTTCCTATATATAATTATTTACCTCCGGACCATTCCGGAACTCCTCGTGACGTCCGGGATCTCATCCGGGACTCTGAACAACATTCGGGTTTCTGCATATACATATCTTCATAACCCTAGCGTCACCGAACCTTAAGTGTGTAGACCCTACGGGTTCGGGAGACATGCAGACATGACCGAGACGCTCTCAGTCAATAACCATCAGCGGGATCTGGATACCCATGATGGCTCCCACATGCTCCTCGATGTTGTCATCGGATGAACCACTATGTCGAGGATTCGATCAAACCCTGTATGCAATTCCCTTTGTCAATCGGTACGTTACTTGCCCGAGACTCGATCGTCGGTATCCCAATACCTTGTTCAGTCTCGTTACCGGCAAGTCACTTTACTCGTACCGTAATGCATGATCCCGTGTTCAACACCTTGGTCACATTGAGCTCATTATGATGATGCATTACCGAGTGGGCCCAGAGATACCTCTCCGTCATACGGAGTGACAAATCCCAGTCTCGATCCGTGTCAACCCAACAGCTACTTTCGGAGATACCTGTAATGCACCTTTATAGTCACCCAGTTACGTTGTGACGTTTGATACACCCAAGGCACTCTTACGGTATCCGGGAGTTACACGATCTCATGGTCGAAGGAAGAGATACTTGACACTTGCAAAGCTCTAGCAAAACGAACTACACGATCTTTTATGCTATGCTTAGGATTGGGTCTTGTCCATCACATCATTCTCCTAATGATGTGATCCCGTTATCAACGACATCCAATGTCCATAGTCAGGAAACCATGACTATCTGTTGATCACAACGAGCTGGTCTACTAGAGGCTTACCAGGGACATAGTGTGGTCTAAGTATTCACACGTGTATTACGATTTCCGGATAATACAGTTATAGCATGAATAAAAGACAATTATCATGAACAATGAAATATAATAATACTTTTATTATTGCCTCTAGGGCATATTTCCAATAGTCTCCCACTTGCACTAGAGTCACCAATCTAGTTACATTGTGATGAATCGAACACCCATAGAGTTCTGGTGTTGATCATGTTTTGCACGCGAGAGAGGTTTAGTCAGCGGATCTGCGACATTCAGATCCGTGTGCACTTTGCAAATCTCTATGTCTCCATCTTGAACATTTTCACGGATGGAGTTGAAACGACGCTTGATGTGCCTGGTCTTCTTGTGAAACCTGGGCTCCTTTGCGAGGGCAATAGCTCCAGTGTTGTCACAGAAGAGTTTGATCGGCCCCGACGCATTGGGTATGACTCCTAGGTCGGTGATGAACTCCTTCACCCAAATCGCTTCATGTGCTGCCTCTGAGGCTGCCATGTACTCCGCTTCACACGTAGATCCCGCCACAACGCTCTGCTTGCAGCTGCACCAGCTTACTGCTCCACCATTCAACATATACACGTATCCGGTTTGTGACTTAGAGTCATCCAGATCTGAGTCGAAGCTAGCGTCGACGTAACCCTTTACGACGAGCTCTTCGTCTCCTCCATAAACGAGAAACATGTCCTTTGTCCTTTTCAGGTACTTCAGGATATTCTTGACCGCTGTCCAGTGTTCCTTGCCGGGATTACTTTGGTATC
This sequence comes from Triticum dicoccoides, assembly GCF_002162155.2. Taxonomy (NCBI): domain Eukaryota; kingdom Viridiplantae; phylum Streptophyta; class Magnoliopsida; order Poales; family Poaceae; genus Triticum; species Triticum dicoccoides. Next base: position 421,209,622 of record NC_041384.1, read on the forward strand.
TTGCTACCAAACTTACGGCAAGGTTTACATCGGGTCTGGTACACAACATGGCATACATAATAGATCCTATGGCTGAAGCATAGGGGATGACACTCATCTCTTCTTTATCTTTTGCCGTGGTCGGTGACTGAGCTGAGCTCAGTCTCAGACCTTGTAACATAGGCAAGAACCCCTTCTTGGACTGATCCATTCTGAATCTCTTCAAAATCTTATCAAGGTATGTGCTTTGTGAAAGACCTATGAGGCGTCTCGATCTATCTCTATAGATCTTGATGCCTAATATATAAGCAGCTTCTCCAAGGTCCTTCATTGAAAAACACTTATTCAAGTAGGCCTTAATGCTGTCCAGAAATTCTATATCATTTCCCATCAAGAGTATGTCATCTACATATAATATGAGAAATGCTACAGAGCTCCCACTCACTTTCTTGTAAACGCAGGCTTCTCCATAAGTCTGCATAAACCCAAATGCTTTGATCATCTCATCAAAGCGAATGTTCCAACTCCGAGATGCTTGCACCAGTCCATAAATGGATCGCTGGAGCTTGCATACTTTGTTAGCGTTCCGAGGATCGACAAAACCTTCCGGCTGCATCATATACAGTTCTTCCTTAAGATGCCCGTTAAGGAATGCTGTTTTGACGTCCATCTGCCATATCTCATAATCATAGTATGCGGCAATTGCTAACATGATTCGGACGGACTTTAGCTTCGCTACGGGAGAGAATGTCTCGTCGTAGTCAATCCCTTGAACCTGTCGATAACCCTTAGCGACAAGTCGGGCTTTATAGATGGTAACATTACCATCCGCGTCCGTCTTCTTCTTAAAGATCCATTTGTTTTCTATCGCTCGCCGATCATCGGGCAAGTCTGTCAAAGTCCATACTTTGTTTTCATACATGGATTCTATCTCGGATTTCATGGCTTCAAGCCATTTGTTGGAATCCGGGCCCGCCATTGCTTCTTCATAGTTCGAAGGTTCATTGTTGTCTAACAACATGATTTCCAGGACAGGGTTGCCGTACCACTCTGGTGCGGAACGTGTCCTTGTGGACCTACGAAGTTCAGCAGTAACTCGATCCGAAGTCCCTTGATCATTATCATGGTTTTCCTCTTCAGTTGGTGTGGGCATCACAGGAATGGTTTCCTGTGCTGCGTCACTATCCCGCTCAAGAGGTAGTACTTCATCGAGTTCTACTTTCCTCCCACTTACTTCTTTCGAGAGAAACTCTTTTTCCAGAAAGCATCCGTTCTTGGCAACAAAGATCTTGCCTTCGGATCTTAAGTAGAAGGTATACCCTACAGTTTCCTTAGGGTATCCTATGAATACGCATTTTTCCGACTTGGGTTCGAGCTTTTCAGGTTGAAGTTTCTTGACATAAGCTTCGCATCCCCAAACTTTTAGAAACGACAGCTTAGGTTTCTTTCCAAACCATAATTCATACGGTGTCGTCTCAACGGATTTAGACGGTGCCCTATTTAAAGTGAATGTAGCTGTCTCTAGAGCATATCCCCAAAATGATAGCGGTAAATCGGTAAGAGACATCATAGACCGCACCATATCCAATAGAGTGCGATTACGACGTTCGGACACACCGTTTCGCTGAGGTGTTCCAGGCGGCGTGAGCTGTGAAACGATTCCACATTTCTTTAAGTGTGTACCAAATTCGTGACTTAAGTATTCTCCTCCACGATCTGATCGTAAGAATTTTATCTTTCGGTCACGTTGATTCTCCACCTCATTCTGAAATTCCTTGAACTTTTCAAAGGTCTCAGACTTGTGTTTCATTAGTAGACATACCCATATCTACTCAAGTCATCTGTGAGAGTGAGAACATAACGATATCCTCCGCGAGCCTCAACGCTCATTGGACCGCACACATCGGTATGTATGATTTCCAACAAGTTGGTTGCTCGTTCCATTGTTCCGGAGAACGGAGTCTTGGTCATTTTGCCCAAGAGGCATGGTTCGCACGTGTCAAACGATTCATAATCAAGAGACTCTAAAAGTCCATCGGCATGGAGCTTCTTCATGCGCTTGACACCAATGTGACCAAGGCGGCAGTGCCACAAGTATGTGGGACTATCGTTATCAACTTTAAATCTTTTGGCATCTACACTATGAACATGTGTAATATTACGCTCGAGATTCATTAAGAATAAACCATTGACCATCGGAGCATGACCATAAAACATATCTCTCATATAAATCGAACAACCATTATTCTCAGACTTAAATGAGTAGCCATCTCGTATTAAACGAGATCCAGATACAATGTTCATGCTCAAACTTGGCACTAAATAACAATTATTGAGGCTCAAAACTAATCCCGTAGGTAAATGTAGAGGCAGCGTGCCAACGGCGATCACATCGACTCTGGAACCATTCCCGACGTGCATCGTCACCTCGTCCTTTGCCAGTCTCCGTTTATTCCGCAGCTCCTGCTGTGAGTTACAAATATGAGCAACGGCACCGGTATCGAATACCCAGGAGTTACTACGATTACTGGTAAGGTACACATCAATCACATGTATATCAAATATACCTTTGGTGTTGCCGGCCTTCTTATCCGCTAAGTATTTGGGGCAGTTCCGCTTCCAGTGACCCTTCCCCTTGCAATAAAAGCACTCAGTCTCAGGCTTGGGTCCATTCTTTGACTTCTTCCCGGTAACTGGCTTACCAGGCGCGGCAACATCTTTGCCGTCCTTCTTGAAGTTCTTCTTACCCTTGCCCTTCTTGAACTTAGTGGTCTTATTGACCATCAACACTTGATGTTCTTTCTTGATTTTAGCCTCTGCTGACTTCAGCATCGAGAACACTTCAGGAATGGTCTTTTCCATTCCCTGCATGTTGTAGTTCATCACAAAGCTCTTGTAGCTTGGTGGGAGCGACTGGAGGATTCTGTCAATGACCGCCTCATCTGGGAGGTTAATGTTCAGCTGGGTCATACGGTTGTGCAACCCAGACATCTTCAGGATGTGCTCACTGACAGAACTGTTTTCCTCCATCTTACAACTGTAGAACTTGTCGGAGACATCATATCTCTCGACCCGGGCATGAGCTTGGAAAACTAGTTTCAGCTCTTCGAACATCTCATATGCTCCGTGATGCTCAAAACGCTTTTGGAGCCCCGGTTCTAAGCTGTAAAGCATGCCGCACTGAACGAGGGAGTAATCATCAGCGCGAGTTTGCCAAGCATTCATAATGTCTTGGTTCTCTGGGACGGGAGCGTCACCTAGCGGTCCTTCTAGGACATATTGTTTCCTGGAAGCTATGAGGATGATCCTCAGGTTCCGGACCCAGTCCGTATAGTTGCTGCCATCATCTTTCAGCTTGGTTTTCTCTAGGAACGCGTTGAAGTTCATGTTGACATTAGCGTTGGCCATTGATCTACAAGACATATTTGCAAAGGTTTTAGACTAAGTTCATGATAATAAAATTCTAATCAAATTATGAACTCCCACTTAGATTAGACATCCCTTTAGTCATCTAAGTGTTACACGATCCGATTCGACTAGCCCGTGTCCGATCATCACGTGAGACGGACTAATCATCGTCGGTGAACATTTTTATGTTGATCGTATCTTCTATACGATTCGTGTTCGACCTTTCGGTCTCCGTGTTCCGAGGCCATGTCTGCACATGCTAGGCTCGTCAAGTTAACCCTAAGTGTTTTCGCTGTGTAAAACTGTCTTACACCCGTTGTATGTGAACGTAAGAATCCATCACACCCGATCGTCACGTGGTGCTTAGAAACGACGAACTGTAGCAACGGTGCACAGTTAGGGGAGAACACTTCTTGAAATTTTATAAGGGATCATCTTATTTACTACCGTCGTCCTAAGTAAACAAGATGCATAATACATAATAAACATCACATGCAATTATATAGTTGTGACATGATATGGCCAATATCATATAGCTCCATTGATCTTCATCTTCGGGGCTCCATGATCATCTTGTCACCGGCTTGACACCATGATCTCCATCATCATGATCTCCATCATCGTGTCTTCATGAAGTTGTCACGCCAACGACTACTTCTACTTCTATGACTAACGTTTAGCAATAAAGCAAAGTAGTTTACATGACGTTATTCAATGACACGCAGGTCATACAAAAAAATAATGACAACTCCTATGGCTCCTGCCGGTTGTCATACTCATCGACATGCAAGTCGTGAATCCTATTACAAAGAACATGATCTCATACATCACAATTCATCATTCATCACAACTTCTGGCCATATCACATCACATGATCAATCGCTGCAAAAACAAGTTAGACGTCCTCTAATTGTTGTTGCATCTTTTACGTGGCTGCAATTGGGTTCTAGCAAGAACGTTTTCTTACCTACGAATCACCACAACGTGATTTTGTCAACTTCTATTTACCCTTCATAAGGGCCCTGTTCATCGATTCCGCTCCAACTAAGGTGGGAGAGACAGACACCCGCCAGCCACCTTATGCAACTTGTGCATGTCAGTCGGTGGAACCGGTCTCACGTAAGCGTACGTGTAAGGTTGGTCCGGGCCGCTTCATCCCACAATACCGTTGAGCAAGAAAAGACTAGTAGAGGCAAGTAAGATGACAAAATCCACGCCCACAACAAAGTTGTGTTCTACTCGTGCAAAGAGAACTACGCATAAACCTAGCTCATGATGCCACTGTTGGGGAACGTTGCAGAAAATTAAAATTTTTCCTACGGTTTCACCAAGATCCATCTATGAGTTCATCTAAGCAACGAGTCTAGGGAGAGAGTTTGCATCTACATACCACTTGTAGATCGTGTGCGGAAGCTTGCAAGGTGATGATGTAGTCGTACTCGACGTGATCCAAATCACCGATGACCAGCGCCGAACGGACGGCACCTCCGCGTTCAACACACGTACGGGACGGGAGACGTCTCCTCCTTCTTGATCCAGCAAGGGGGAAGGAGAGGTTGATGAAGATCCAGCAGCACGACGGCGTGGTGGTGGATGCAGGGCGTCACAGCAGCAGGGCTTCGCCGAGACTACAAAGGAGAGACGTAACGGGGGGGAGGTGGAGGCGCCAGGGGCTGGTGTATGAAGTCCCTCCTCTCCCCCACTATATATAGGGGTGCCAAGGGGGGGGGCGCCGGCCCTAGTAGATGAGATCTACTAGGGGGGGCGGCGGCCTAGGGGAGGTTTCCCTCCCCCCCAAGGCACCTAGGGGTGCCTTCCACCACTAGGACTCCTCCAAGGGGGAAACCCTAGGCGCATGGGCCTATAGGGGCTGGTGCCCTTGGCCCATGATGGCCAAGGCGCACCCCCTACAGCCCATGTGGCCCCCCGGGACAGGTGGCCCCACCCGGTGGACCCCCGGGACCCTTCCGGTGGTCCCGGTACAATACCGATAACCCCGAAACTTGTCCCGATGCCCGAAATAGCACTTCCTATATATAATTCTTTACCTCCGGACCATTCCGGAACTCCTCGTGACGTCCGGGATCTCATCCGGGACTCCGAACAACATTCGGGTTTCTGCATATACATATCTTCATAACCCTAGCGTCACCGAACCTTAAGTGTGTAGACCCTACGGGTTCGGGAGACATGCAGACATGACCGAGACGCTCTCAGTCAATAACCATCAGCGGGATCTGGATACCCATGATGGCTCCCACATGCTCCTCGCTGTTGTCATCGGATGAACCACTATGTCGAGGATTCGATCAAACCCTGTATGCAATTCCCTTTGTCAATCGGTACGTTACTTGCCCAAGACTCGATCTTCGGTATCCCAATACCTTGTTCAGTCTCGTTACCGGCAAGTCACTTTACTCGTACCGTAATGCATGATCCCGTGTCCAACACCTTGGTCACATTGAGCTCATTATGATGATGCATTACCGAGTGGGCCCAGAGATACCTCTCCGTCATACGGAGTGACAAATCCCAGTCTCGATCCGTGTCAACCCAACAGCTACTTTCGGAGATACCTGTAATGCACCTTTATAGTCACCCAGTTACGTTGTGACGTTTGATACACCCAAGGCACTCTTACGGTATCCGGGAGTTACACGATCTCATGGTCGAAGGAAGAGATACTTGACACTTGCAAAGCTCTAGCAAAACGAACTACACGATCTTTTATGCTATGCTTAGGATTGGGTCTTGTCCATCACATCATTCTCCTAATGATGTGATCCCGTTATCAACGACATCCAATGTCCATAGTCAGGAAACCATGACTATCTATTGATCACAACGAGCTGGTCAACTAGAGGCTTACCAGGGACATAGTGTGGTCTAAGTATTCACACATGTATTACGATTTCCGGATAATACAGTTATAGCATGAATAAAAGACAATTATCATGAACAATGAAATATAATAATACTTTTATTATTGCCTCTAGGGCATATTTCCAACATCCATGACCAGCGATATAAAGACCAACACGAAGAGTTGAAAACGTCCATCACAAGCGACCAAATAGACCTGTACACTACAAATGTCCCTGCTCCTCTTCACTACAAGGAATCGACTGTACTACTATTATACTCCCTCTGTTCTTAAATACAAGTATTTGTTGAGATTCCATTATGGATCACATACAGATGTATATAGATACATTTTAGAGTGTAGATTCACTCATTTTGCTCCGTATGTAGTCCATGGAGGAATCTCTACAAAGGCTTATTTTTAGGAACGGAGAGAGTACTTATAAAAGAAGAAAAGAAGAGGAGCATGCTAAATAAGAGCAAGCAGATTTTGGATAATAAAATGTTCATTGCCCACACATGAAGAGCGCATAAAGAATGCAACTCCCTGCTGTCCTCGATATGCAGCGCATGTGCTTCTTGAAAGTAAAGTAGGAACATTAGCTGACCAATTCAACATTCTCTGTTTTAGTACATGTCAGCATCATATCGGATTCATATTTGAGCAACTAAGTTTGGAATTATGAGTGGCTTGTTGTTTAGCTTGATGGGTTGTGAAGCATTGCTTGCACGCACGTCTCGAAGCATCTACGATCATGGTACTGAATATACGGGAATGTCTACATGCAAGTCGCCTGACTTCCATCATTTGGGTCAGTCGACCATTTCAGGCGATTGGATGAAGATTCTATGTCTCCTAACCCTTCTTCTTCCTCGCCTCTTATTCTTCCCCTACAGACCAGCGCACGAGCCTCCGGCTAAACCACTGCCCCCGCCCTCCCCTGAACCACCCACCACCTCCGGTCTTCCGCCGCCCCCAGCCATCCCTCTGGCTAACCCCACCCCCACTCGTGCCGAGTTTTGCCTCTGGCGAGGCCCCACCATAACCCGATGGCAGCCCCCCACAACCACTGTCCCCACCCGAAACCCTAAGATAGATAATGGGGCAGCCCTCTGACGAAATTCAGTCTACTTTCATTTAAGCTAATGTGGAATACAAAAGGGGAAAACCATAAGCATTGCGAGTATAGTGGTGAGCATGCCATGGCGGATCTTAAGGTGCAAACCGGACAAAGGCAACTTCGCAACCAATGTTTGGTTTCAACTAACAAGTAAGATTCTAAGTGATGGACAAGAAATCACAGTAAAGCAGTGGTGATCTATTTTCTTGCTGAGATAAATACCTTGAGCTGATACGAAAGAGTACCGACTCTGGTGTGGCGCCGTGTAAGCATTTGCTGAGGCGTTGACGGTGTTGTGGTAGAGATGGTTGTCGGAGGTGTGGAAGCAAATCTAGGAGGGCAGACGATGGCAGTGAGCGAAATATCCTGGCACGATGGATGAGACGATCGTACTAGTGGCCTCGACAAGGTGGACAACGACGCAGATGAAGTAAGAGGACACGATGCAAGGATCCTAGTCTGAAGCCATGTATGAGAGAGGCCGATCTCTTGTAATGGAGAACAGCGTCGGGGATCAGCTCCGGCATGGTGGAGGAGGACGGCGGCGGACGGGGCGGAAGATGGAGGAGACTATGATGGAGTGGGTGTTTTGGCGCCACGGAGTACGAATAGGTAAACAGAGGGAGATAGGGAGGGGGGAACCATGTCTTCAGGGCGCGCTTGTCTCAAATGCGTGGAAATTACAAACTTAGCCCCCATTTAAAATTTCCTACATCAAATCAATATTAGTCAGTTGGGGATAGGACGCCAATCTTGCATACACTGAATATTTGCCGACGAAGATTTCAGCCGAGGAGAGTTTGTTTTGGCGCCCACCGTGTATGAATCGGGGAGGTGAGAGGCGATTTCGGCCGAGGAGAAACTATGTTTTGGCGCCCACCGTGTATGAATATGGGGAGGTGAGAGGCAGAGGCGGTTATGTCATGTTTGAGTGAAATTATAAGCCTACCCCTGTAGAAATTGAGCCGACAGGCTTTGCGTGTCAGGGATAGGCAGTCATTTCCATCTCGCAGATTTTGCTTCCGTGTAGCGACCCGGCCTCAAACGGTCAAGTCTCTGTGCTTTAGTGTCATCCCTGGATCGGTAATGCTGACACACACAGTACTCGAAGGATTTATAACAGAGTAGCAATCACACACTTATTACATCGAATGTCTCCAAAAGAGAACTTATTACAATAATATGGCTTAAGGCCATCTAATACGATAACAACGGAAGGCTTGGAAGATAAAGTGAGTCCATCAACTCCAGCAGCATAGCTGAGCTGCACGGCAACGACCTAGCGAACCTTACTCCTCGTCTGAAAAGTCTGCAACATGATACGTTGCAGCCCGAAAAACGGGTCAGCACATGGAATATGCTGGCAATGTAACACAGTAGGGCAACAAACATAATAATGCTAACACTATATGCAATATGGCTGGTGGAGGCTGTATGGTTAATATGTTTTTGCGAAAAGCCAATTTTTTCCTACAACAAATGAATAAGTTTTATTTTAACTATCATGGTAGTTGTAACTTCATTGAGAAGGTTCCTCCAACTCAATCCCAATTAAAGTAATTCATTAACCCATCCAATTAAATTAGGGTGATGTGATACAATAGGATAATCCAAATACTAGATACTCAAGATGTCCATAACCGGGGACACGGCTAACCATGATTAGATTGTACACTCTCCAGAGGTTTGCACACTTTTCCCCACAAGACTCGATCTCCTCCATTGGATTTCTCGCACTACATGGTGTTCGAGAAACGGATGACCAAGACACAGTCTTTCAGAAGCATTAACTCTTTACTCTGGGTGGACAGTTACACCTACTTTCCCCCTACATATGCTAGCCCACCACTGAAAGAGGTCACACAACCTACTCATACTATGCCAGAGCCCATAATGGCTTGTGGCTGCACACAGAAGTTTCTAGCATGAATAGTCTTATGATCCCTTTGAGCCTGGGTGGCGGACCGTAGGATGATCACACGGGTACTCCGGGATATCCTAGGACAACACTGGATTCTCCAGGTGCCCAAACAAGCAATCCACCCATATGTGTATTAAAGTTGCCACCTTAAGTTGAACCATTAATTAACAATCTCACATCTTTCATGGATACATTCGAACCCAATCCATGTCTACGAGCATAGCATAGCAATAAAGGCATAACGTAGAAGTAACTCCCGAGGGTTTGATAATAAAATAGGTAATAGGTTCTACCTCATTATCTACTTCCCACCACCCACAAGTTAATCACTTCCTAATCATGCAGTGTTTGAGGATTGTAACTAATGCATAAAAACTAGGTATGAAAAGAGTATGATCAATGTGTCACTTGCCTTGTTGATGATCCGTGATACCTAGAGACTTGTAGTAGCACGCTTCGCACTCCGGGTGTTTTGTCGCAAACAAACAATAGCATACATAAGTAATCAAGCAAAGATGCACGGGTAAAACTCAAATAAGAAGATCTAACCAGAAAGTTCAACTTAAGAACTCCGGTTTGCAAAAAGAATCAAATCAAACGGAGAAACGAAACTCAAACTGCGAAAGAAACAAGATCCGATTAATAATCTGAACTAAAGTCAAATTTTATAGTACCGAAATCTTGTTCAAGTTGGTTAAACATAAAGAGGGTTTCGAGACAAAGATCTAGGTGCTTGAATCGCCTAATTCCGATAAACGTGCGAAAAGATAAACTAAAACGAAAATCGGATCAGAAATCGCGATCGAAAATAATCACAAAAAACCCGAGAAAAAGAAAAACGGACAAACAGGCTAACGAACGAACGTTCGTTGTCTGTGACTAACGGGCGAAAACTGTTCGTTAAAACGAACGTACGGACGAACGTCTTCTATATAACTAAACCCAAAAAACCAAAGCGGATCTAAAAAAAAGAAAAAACGGATCTAGAGTTTCGAAAAAAACCGATCGGTTTTTCTCGCGAAAACCGAGGTGGCGACGGCAACTACCTCTGGCGAGGTCAGCGAGGCGGCAGCAGGGCGGCGTCTGGTGGCGGTGGCGGCAGCGGCGGTGTCCGGCGGCGGCAGCAGTGGCAGCGGGCGGCGGCGACACGCGGAGGCGGCTGCGCTAGGGTTGCGGGGCACGGGTGGGCTTCAGCGGCTGGTGGCTTCGGCGGGCAGGGGGCCCCGACTTATATAGCCCCCCTGGGCGGAGTCCCGCTCGGGTGCGGCCCGGAGTCGGGTTGACCTTTTTAAAAAAATATTTTTGTCGTGTAGAAAAGAAAGAAAAGAAATACTAAACGGACTTCAAAAATCCCGAACTAAATTTTCCCCGTCCTCTAAAAATATTCTGGACAAGGTGAACATTTATTTGGGCCTAAAATGCAATTTTGAAAAACGCATATTTTTCCTATGCAAATAAAATAGCAATAAAATCAAATATTTGATTTTAATATTTTTTCCTCCAATATTTCATTTATTTTGGAGAAGTCATATTATCTCCTCTCATATCTTTTAGTATGAAAATATTTTGGAGAGAAAAATAATAAAACCAATGATCCTCATTTCGATATTTGATAAAATTCAAATATGAAAACGGTGAAATCCCCAACTCTCTCCGAGGGTCCTTGAGTTGCTTAGAATTTTGAGGATCGCGAAACAAAATGCAACAAAATATGATATGCATGTATGACCTACGTATAACATTCCAAATTGAAAATTTGGGATGTTGCAAACCTACCCCCCCCCCTTAAGATAAATCTCGCCCTCGAGATTTGGGTTGGCTAGAAAATAGGTGTGCGTGGTCTTTGCGAAGATCATCCTCTCGTTCCCAGGTGGCTTCATCCTCGGTATGGTGGCTCCACTGAACTTTGCAAAACTTGATAACCTTACTACGAGTGACTCGGCTGGCAAATTCAAGAATTTTGACAGGTTTCTCTTCATAGGCCAAATCACTGTCCAACTGAATTGCCTCCAGGGGTACTGTATCTCTCAGTGGTATATCGGCCATCTCAGCATGACACTTATTCAACTGGGAAACGTGAAACACATCATGAACTCCTGACAGTCCTTCGGGTAACTCCAACTTGTAGGCAACCTCCCCCATGCGTTCCAAAACACGGTATGGTCCCACAAATCTCGGGGCTAACTTTCCCTTGACTCCAAAACGTTTAACACCTCGCAAAGGTGAAACTCGCAGATATGCTCTGTCTCCAATTTCATAGACTACCTCCTTGGGTTTTGAATCTGCATAACTCTTCTGCCTTGACTGAGCTACCTTCAGTCTATCTCGAATCAGTTTAACCTTCTCTTCAGATTCCTTAATCAAATCTGGTCCAAACAACTGCCGGTCTCCAACTTCATCCCACATCAACGGTGTTCGACATCTTCTCTCATACAAGGCTTCGAACGGTGCCATCTTCAAACTGGCCTGGTAGTTGTTGTTGTATGAGAAATCTGCATAGGGCAAGTTGTCATCCCAACTAGATCCATAGTCTAGTGCACAAGCTCTCAACATGTCCTCCATAATCTGATTGACTGTCTCAGTTTGTCCATCTGTCTGCGGATGAAATGCTGTGCTGAACTCTAGTCTGGTGCCCAAAGTCTGGTGCAAATGATGCCAAAATTTTGAAATAAACTGTGTTCCTCTATCGGATACAATGGTCCTCGGAACTCCATGCAGACATACGATCCTGGTCATGTATATCTTGGCCAACTTCACACTTGTATACGTGGTTTTTACTAGGATAAAGTGAGCCACTTTAGTCAAGTGATCAACCACTACCCATATAGAATCATATCCTGATTTGGTCCTGGTTAATCCGGTGATAAAGTCCATGCCAAGTTTATCCCACTTCCATTCGGGAATCGGCATAGGCTGTAGCAATCCTGCTGGCTTCTGATGTTCTGCCTTCACTCTCTGACATACATCGCATACGGCTACATACTCGGCAATATCCTTCTTCATACCAGTCCACCAGAAATGCTCCTTTAAATCCAAATACATCTTGGTGTTTCCGGGGTGTATCGAGTATGGTGAGTCATGAGCTTCCTGTAGTATCAACCTTCTGATCTCTGCATTATTGGGCACATATATACGGTCCTCAAACCATAAGGTGTCGTGGTCATCCTCACAAAACCCCTTGGCTTTCCCTTCACTCATCTTTTCCTTTATCTCAGTGATCCCTTTGTCATCCTTCTAAGCTTCTCGAATCTTTTCCAATAATGTTGACTGAACCTCTAATGTCACCACAAAGCCTTTAGGAACTACCTCTAATCGACGTTCCCTGAGATCTTCGGCTAACTCCTTTGGCATCTCTCCGCTTACGAGGCTGTTAACATAACTCTTACGACTCAAAGCGTCTGCTACAACATTGGCCTTTCCTGGATGAGCTCCAACCATCTCCTCTGCCTGAGGTTAAGTTCCTTCTGTGTGAAGATGTACTTCAAACTCTTGTGATCCGCGTATAGATCGCAACGGTTTCTGATGAGAAAATGTCTCCAGGTCTTGAGTGCATGCACTACAACTGCTAACTCCAAATCATGCGTGCCATAATTTAACTCATGCGGTTTCAGTTGTCGTGAGGTATACGAAACAACTCTTCCGTCTTGCATCAGTACTCCTCCAAGTCCTAAGCGTGAAGCATTGCAATACACTTGGAAGTCCTTGCGTATGCCATCCTAAAGAGTAGAAAATGGAGAGGAGTCAGAAATGAGAAGAGAGTAGTGACCTAGGGCTTAGCTTAGTGGTCGTGTCCTACACTCAGCCTGTGCTCTGATACCATCTTGTAGCGACCTGACCTCAAACGGTCAAGTCTCGGTGCTTCAATGTCATCCCTGGATCGGTAATGCTGACACACACAGTACTCGAAGGATTTATAACAGAGTAGCAATCACACACTTATTACATCGAATGTCTCCAAAAGAGAACTTATTACAATAATATGGCTTAAGGCCATCTAATAGGATAACATGCGGAAGGCTTGGAAGATAAAGTGAGTCCATCAACTCCAACGGCATAGCTGCGCTGCACGACAACGACCTAGCGAACCTTACTCCTCATCTAAAAATTCTACAACATGATACATTGCAGCCCGAAAAATGGGCTAGCACATGGAATATGCTGGCAATGTAACATAGTAGAGAAACGAACATAATAATGCTAACACTATATTCAATATGGCTGGTGGAGGCTGTATGGTTAATATGTTTTTGCGACAAGCCAATTTTTTCCTACAACAAAGGAATAAGTTTTATTTTAACTATCATGGTAGTTGTAACATCATTAAGAAGGTTCCTCCAACTCAATCCCAATTAAAGTAATTCATTAACCCATCCAATTAAATTAGGGTGATGAGATACAATAGGATAATGTAACATCCCAAATTTTCAATTTGGAATGTTATACAATAGATCATCACAACATATCATACTTTATTCGCATTTTGGTTGATCCTAGAAAATTCTACGCAACTCAAGGACCATCGGAGAGAGTTGGGGATTTCGTTATTTTCACATTTGAGTTTTCTCAAATTTTAAAAATAGGATCATTTGATTTTATTTATTTTATCTTCAATTATTTCTATTAGAAAAATATGAGAGAGGGAATAAAACGACTTTCCCAAAATAAAGAAATATTGAGGATTTAATAAAAAAATCAATTAAGATTTTATTTTGGATTTATTTGCTATTTTATTTGAATTTAGGAAAAATGCGCGTTTTTCAAAATTGCATTTAGGCCCCAAATAAATGTCCATCCTGTGTGGCTTGAATTTAGAAGCAGAGGAAAATTTGTTCCGGGATTTTTGGAGTCCGTTTAGTATTACTTTTGTTTTTTCTGAGTGTTATTATTTTAAAAAAAGTCGAACCGACCTACCAGGCCGTGTACGACCAGGACACCCGGCCCGGCCGGCCTTTATAAGCCGAGGAGCCTAGCCCGAGCCACCCCAAACCCTAGCCCCCGACCCCGCCGCCTATGACGCCGCCACCGCCGCCTCGCCTCGCGTGCCGCGCCGCTGCACAACCCCGCCGCCGGAGCCGCACCGCCGCCCGGAGCCGCCGCCGCCAAACTCGCCGCCCGCCGGAGCCGCCACCCTGCTAGATGTTGACTGCTGCCCCGCCGCCGGCGGTTTTCCTCAAGAAAACCGTTCGGTTTTCCGTCTGGTTTTTCGTTAGTTTTTTTAGATTCATTTTTAGATCAGTTTTTTTCGGTTGAGTTAATTAGCGAGCATTCACTCATTTGTTCGTTTTAACGAACGCGTTCATCGTTTAGATCCAGATAATGAACGTTCCTTTGTTAATCTGTTTGTCGTTTTCTTTTTCTCGGATTAAATCCGTGATTTATCGGATCGCGATTCCTGATCCGATTTTCGTTCTAGTACAAGTTTTCGCTCATTTAGCGGAATCAGGCGATTCAAGCGCCTGGAGTTTCGTCTCGAAACCCTCTTTCCGTTTAACCAACTCAAACAAGTTTTTGCCTCTGTAAAAATTGCCCTAGATCCAGAATAGTAAATGAAGGTTGTTTTTTTTGCCGTTTGTCTTTCGTTGCTTCGTTCGATTTGGTTCTTTTTGCCAACCGGAGTTCTCAAGTTGAATTTTCTGGTTAGATCTCTTATTTGAGTTTTACCTGTGCATTGTATGCTTTTTTGTTTGCGATAGAGTATCAGGAGTGCGCCGCTTGCTACTTCGAATCGCTAGGTTTTGCGGATCATCAGCAAGGCAAGTAACACTTTGATCATACCTCCTACTACCCAGTTTTTATTACATTAGATCAATCCTCACACATTGCATGTTTAGGATCTAATTAAATTGTGGGTTTGGGAAGTAGTTTAGGTAGTACTTATTACCTGTTTATTATCAAACCTTTGGGAGTTACTTCTACGTTTGCTTGTTATGCCATGCTATGCTAGTAGACGTGGATTGGGTGAGTGAAATCCATGACAGACGTGAGTTTGATAAATTAATGGTTTATCTAAGGTGGCAACTTAAATACACATCTGGGTGGATTGAGGCACCTGGGTATTCCAGCGATTTCCTGTTTTTCTTTTGGACCGCCACCCAGGCTCAAAGGGATCATGAGATTATTCATACTAGAAACTTCCGTGTGCAGCCACAAGCTACTATGGGCTCTAGCATAGTTGACTAAGTCATGCGAACTCTTACAGTGGTAGACTAGCAGATGTAGGGGAAAGTAGGTGTAACGGTCTACCCGTTCGTAAGGTGCTAGCGCTTCTGAAAGACTATGTCTCGGTCATCCGTTTCTCAAACACCATGTAGTGCGAGAAATCAAACGGAGGCGATCGAGTCTTATGGGGAAAAGTGTGCAAACCTCTGCAGAGTGTATAAACTAATCATGGTTAGCCGTGTCCCCGGTTATGGACATCTTGAGTATCTAAATCATGTGAATCTCATCATGTTAGTCTAAATTAATATTGTTAATTTTTTATGATGATGCTTAATTGGGATTGAGAATGCTGTCAACCATTCTCAATGTTTAACAACCACCATGATAGTTAAATAAAATTTATTCCTTTGTAGTAGGGAAAAATTGGCTTTACGCAAAACTGTAACCATAGAGCTTTCCACCAGCCAAATATGCATATAGTATAGCCTTATTCTTTCGTTGCTCTCTATGTGTTACATTGCCAACATATTCCATGTGCTGACCCATTTCGGGCTGCAACGTTCATGTTGCACACTTATTAGACGATGAGTAAGGTGCTTTTAGGTCGGGGTTCTATACTCAGTGACGCCGTTGGAGTTGATGGACTCACTTATCTTCCAAGCCTTCTGCTGTTATCGTTATTAGATGGCCTTAAGCCATATTTATTGTACTAAGTTATCTTTTGAGACACTCGATGTAATAAGTGTGTGATTGCTACTCTGATATAAATCCTTCAAGTACTGTGTGGTGTCAGCATTACTGATCCACGGATGACACCTGAGCACAGAGATTGGATCGTTTGAGGTCCGATCGCTACAAGATGGTATCAGAGCACACGCAGACTGTAGGACACGACCATTAAGCTAAAGCCCTAGATCACTACTCACTCTCTTTTCATTCTGACCTCTCATCTTTTCTACTCTTTTAGGATGGCGGATGTAAGGAACAAGTTCACACAACCGGATGAAGATACACCCTTTGGACGTCACTTGAAGGAAGTCACTAGATATCTGAACATAGGAGTACCAAGCTTCACGGGGACTTACAACGCCACTTTACCTGAAGAAGAACGCTAGATGATTCAAGTTCAAGTTCCAAGAAGGACGTTCATGCCAGTCACTGAACCCATAGAGTTTTCCTTTGATGCACCAACATGGAGTCTAGGAAAGAGCATGGCAGCTCACATCGCCATGGGACGCATTGAAGAAGTTTACCGCAATGATCTCAAGGATACTATCTACCAGATTTGTGGGCGCCGAGATGAGCACTGGGAGATGATCAGCACCAGGAAGGATAGATCAATTGCATCTTTTATCCAGGAGTTAAACCAGCACATTCGACATCAGGAGAACCAGATGTGCGCCGACATGATAGATCTGAAGAAGGCGAGGACAAGAATCAAGGAACTGGAGGAAGAACTCAAGGCTACACGTGAAGATTATGAAGAGGAAATCGAAGTATTAGTGGAGAAGAATGACGATCTGATCAAGAAGATCGGAATATTTATGGGAGGCCCTACACCTGTAGAAGAAGACGAAGAACCCAAGGAGATTTGCCCAGAAGACTACATCATCATCGACGACACCGACTCAGATCCAGATGATAGTGATGATGACTATGTTGATGAAGCTGGAGCAGATATCATGGAGTCTGCAACCGATGAATATTTCTAGTAGACCACCCCATCAGTAGTAGTAGTCCACCATGTAAATATAGTAGTCCGAGCACTTTTGCGATAGTTAGATTGTATGCCCCTGTTTGATTGAATGAAGTGAATTGTTTGCTTTTGCCTAATGTGCATATGGGTAGCGTTTTCTCTCTAGACCCCTCTCTATTCTTAAATCTCATCTTTTCTAAACCCTCAGATGCCTCCGAGACGTGACCCCGGAGTTACCTTCCCACCGGAGCTCACCCAGTTGATCCAGCAGCAGAACACATTGATGTAGTTGCTAGTCCAGAATCAGAATCAGGGGAACAACAACAACCCACCACCACCACCACCACCTGTTGATCACTTAGCCTGTTTTCTTAGGCTGAATCCACCGGTGTTTTCCAGTAGCACTGAGCCTATGGCAGCAGACGATTGGCTCCGCAAGACAGCAGGGGAGTTGACCACGACAGGATGCACAGATGCGGAAAAGGTGAAGTTTGCCGCACATCAGCTTGAAGGACCCGCAACATCATGGTGGGAGAATTTCACCGCCACTTTCCCTATCGACAGTATCACATGGGACCAGTTTCAGCAGGCTTTCCATACTGCCCATGTTTTAGCATGAGCTATGGCCATGAAGAAGCGAGAGTTTCGCAACTTGCGCCAAGGAGGATGGACAGTTGGCCAGTATGTGGAGGACTTTAGTAAGTTAGCATGTTATGCCCCAGATAACGTAGCTACGGATGCAGCTATGCAGGAGAAGTTTCTGGAAGGACTGACTGATGAGTTGAGCATGTAGTTGATGGTAGCAACCTTCAACAACTACCAGGAGTTGGTAGAGCATGCTCTCATGATTGAAGGGCAGCAGATTGAGAATCGCAAGAGGAAGTATGGACAAGGGAAGTACAATTCTGGAGCTCAGCAGAAGCCACATTTTACCCCTAGACTGGGAGGACATTTTCAGCATACCCATGGAGGAGGTAGCTTGCACAATCACAATGGCACCAAAAATAGTAATGGGAATGGAGGAAGCAATGGCCAGAACCGCACCAACCCATCAACCCCAGCCAAGAGAGACATGAGCCAAGTCACTTGTTTTAAGTGCCAGAAGACTGGACATTATGCCAATGAATGTCCTGAATCCCAAAATAGAAATGGCAATGGAAGCTTTGGGAAGAAGCCGAACCCTTGCAACAGGGGACAGGTGAACCACGTTAACATGGAGGAGGTTGAAGAGCAGCCAGATGCAGTAATCGGTAAGTTTTTGGTTAAGTCATTTACTGCACTCGTTCTTTTTGAAACTAGTGCATCGCATTCATACATATCATGGGGATTTGTGGATAAGTATAACCTGCCCACCAAATTTCTTAGAACACCTATGTTAGTAAGCTCACCAGGAGCGGAGTATATGGCTAGCAAGGGATGTTTTCAAGTGCCATTGAGTATAGGTAGGCATGTGTTTCCCTCGGATTTGATCATTTTGGAATCACAAGGTTTGGATGTAATCCTAGGTATGGATTGGCTGTCGATGTATGGAGGAAACATCGATTGCGCCAGTAAGTCAATTTTGCTTACCACCCAGAAGGAAGAAGGATCAGGTATGTATCCCGGCATGTGCCGAGGAGGACTCAAGTGAATTCGTTAACAGGAGTTGTGCAGGAGGAAGTACCAGTGGTGAAGGATTTCCCTAATGTATTTCTAGAGATATTGAGTTTTTGATTGAACTTTTGCCAGGCATGTCACCGGATAGAGATATTGAGTTTTTGATTGAACTTTTGCCAGGCATGTCACCGGATAGAGATATTGAGTTTTTGATTGAACTTTTGCCAGGCCCAGGGCCAATATCTAAGAGACCATATAGGATGCCCGCAAAGGATTTGGAAGAGATTAAGAAGCACATTAAGGTGTTACTGGATAAAGGTTATATTCGCCCAAGTTCTTCGCCTTGGGGATCGCCAGTACTTCTAGTGGAGAAGAAGGATGGATCGTTAAGGATGGTTGTTGATTATCGAGGATTGAATGAAGTAACCATCAAGAACAAGTACCCACTACCGATGATCAATGATCTGTTTGATCGATTGCAAGGAGCTAAGGTATTTTCCAAGATCGACTTGCGATCAGGATACCATCAGTTGAAGATTCGAGAACAGGATATACCTAAGACGGCTTTTACCACTAGGTATGGGCTGTACGAGTATACCGTTATGTCATTTGGTCTGACTAACGCACCTGCATATTTTATGAACATGATGAAAAAGGTATTTATGGAGTTTTTGGATAAGTTCGTCGTAGTGTTCATTTATGATATTCTAGTATACTCGAAGAATGAAGAGGAGCATAAAGAACATTTGCGTTTGGTACTTGGTAAGCTCAGAGAACATCAGTTATATGCCAAGTTTAGCAAATGTGAGTGTTGGTTGAAGGAAGTTGGATTTCTCGGACACGTTATATCTGGAGAAGGTATAGCAGTAGATCCCACCAAGGTTGACACTATGACAAATTGGGAAGCGCCAACAACAGTTGGAGAGATCTGGAGTTTTCTTGGACTCGCAGGATACTACTGAAGATTCATTGAAAAATTCTTGAAGATTGCGAAGCCTATGACGGAGTTGTTGAAGAAGGATACCAAGTTCATATGGACTAAGGAATGTGAGGCCAGTTTCCAGGAGTTGAAGAAGCGTTTGGTTACATCCCCTGTGTTGATTTTGCCAGATCAGACCAAGGATTATGAGGTGTATTGTGACGCTTCACGTCGAGGACTTGGAGCAGTGCTTATGCAGGAAGGAAGAGTTGTTTCATATGCCTCACGACAGCTTAAGCCTCATGAGTTGAATTATGCCACGCATGATTTGGAGTTAGCAGCCGTAGTGCATGCATTGAAAACCTGGAGACATTTTATCATTGGAAATCATTGTCAAGTGTACATGGATCACAAGAGTTTGAAGTATATTTTCACGCAGAAGGAGTTGAATTTCAGACAAAGAGATGGTTGGAGCTCATCAAGGATTATGATATGAGATTGCATTATCACCCCGGAAAGGCTAACGTAGTAGCCGATGCGCTGAGCCGTAAAATGTCATGTCAACACCCTAATGACGGGAGATTTACCAAGGGAGTTAGCCGAAAATCTTCGTGAGCTATGTTTGGAGATAGTCCCGAGAGGCTATGTAGTAGCATTGGAGATTCAGTCTACTTTGATGGATAAGATCAGAGAAGCTCAGAAGACCGACAAGGAGATCGCTTCTATTAAGGAGAAAATGAGCAAAGGAAAAGCTAAATGATTTCATGAGGATGAGCACGATACCTTATGGTTTGAAGACCGTGTTTATGTGCCTAATGATTCGGAGATCAGGAAGTTAATTCTGCAAGAGGCCCATGATTCACCATATTTGATTCACCCAGGAAATACCAAGATGTATTTGGATTTGAAGGATATTTTCTGGTGGACCGGAATGAAGAAGGATATTGCGGAGTATGTAGCAGTTTGTGATGTATGTCAGAGAGTAAAGGCAGAGCATCAGAAGCCAGCAGGATTGCTACAGCCATTGCCGATACCCGAATGGAAGTGGGATAAGTTAGGCATGGATTTTATTACAGGATTGCCCAGAACACGTTCAGGCTATGACTCGATATGGGTTGTAGTCGATCGTTTGACAAAGGTAGCTCATTTCATTCCAGTGAAGACTACCTATACTAGTGCCAAGTTGGCAAAGATATACATGACTAGGATCGTATGTCTACATGGAGTTCCAAGGAGCATTGTATCAGATAGAGGAACCCAATTTACCTCAAAGTTCTGGAATCAGTTGCATGAAACTTTGGGTACCAGGCTAGAGTTTAGTACAACTTTCCATCCTCAGACAGATGGACAGACCGAGAGAGTCAATCAGATTTTGGAGGATATGCTAAGAGCTTGTGCGCTAGATTATGGATCTAGTTGGGACGAGAATTTGCCATACGTAGAGTTCTCTTACAACAACAGTTATCAATCTAGTTTGAAGATGGACCCTTTCGAAGCCTTATACAGAAGGAGGTGCATGACCCCATTGTCGTGGGATGAGGTTGGAGACGGCCAGTTGTTTGGACCGGATCTGATTAAGGAGTCTGAACAGAAAGTGAATTTTATTCATGATAGACTCAAGGTAGCCCAATCCAGGTAGAAGAGCTACGCAGATTCTAAACGCAAGGAGATAGTTTACGAAGTCGGAGACCGAGTTTATCTTCGAGTATCTCCACTTCGAGGAGTTAAGCGTTTTGGAATTAAGGGAAAGTTAGCGCCTCGTTTTGTAGGACCATACAAAGTTTTCGAGCGTATGGGAGAAGTAGCCTACAAGCTGGAATTGCCCGATGGATTGTCAGGAGTTCACGACGTGTTCCACGTTTCCCAGTTGAAGAAGTGCCACGCAGAGATTGCTGGTATGCCGCTGAGAGACACAGTACCGCTGGAAGCGATTCAGTTGGACAGTGATTTGACCTATGAAGAGAAACCAGTCAAGATTCTTGAGTATGCCAACTGAGGGAGTCCTGGATTAGGGGGTGTCCGGATGGCCGGACTATACCTACAGCCGGACTCCTGGACTATGAAGATACAAGATTGAAGACTTTGTCCCGTGTCCGGAAGGGACTTTCCTTGGCGTGGAAGGCAAGCTTGGCGATACAGATATGCAGATCTCCTACCATTGTAACCGACTTTGTGTAACCCTAACCCTCTCCGGTGTCTATATAAACCGGAGGGTTTTAGTCGGTAGGACAACATATCGAACACAAATCATACCATAGTCTAGCTTCTAGGGTTTAGCCTCTTCGATCTTGTGGAAGATCTACTCTTGTACTACCCATATGATCAATATTAATCAAGCAGGACGTAGGGTTTTACCTCCATCGAGAGGGCCCGAACCTGGGTAAAACTTCGTATCCCTTGCCTCCTGTTACCATCCGGCCTAGACGCACAGTTCGGGACCCCCTACCCGAGATCAGCCGGTTTTGACACTGACATTGGTGCTTTCATTGAGAGTTCCTCTGTGTCATCGCCGTCAGGCTTGATGGCTCCTACGATTATCAATGGTGATGCAGTCCAGGGTGAGATCTTCCTCCCCGGACAGATCTTCATCTTCGGCGGCTTCGCACTACGGGCCAATTCACTTGGCCATATGGAGCAGATCGAAAGCTATGCCCCTGGCTGTCAGGTCAGATTTGGAAGATTAAACTACACGGCTGACATCCGCGGGGACTTGATCTTCGACGGATTCGAGCCACTGTCGAGCGCGCCGCACTGTCACGACGAGCATGATCTAGCTCTGCCGCCGAACAGTGCCCTGGAGGCCGCACCCGCATCGGCTTCGACCCTTAATTCGGAGCCAACGGCGTCGATCGAGGATGGGTGGTTGGACGCCGCCTCGGGGGCTGCGATCCCAACGGTGATCGAGCCGAACACCAGCCCCGCACTCCGCGAGACTCGTAACTCCAAGGAGCCGGACTCCTCTCCGGACTTCGAACCATTCGCGCCTCTGCCGATCGAATCCGATTGGGCTCCGATCATGAGTTTACTGCCGCTGACATCTTTCAGCACTCGCCCTTTGGCGATATTATGAAATCACTAAAGTCTCTCTCTTTATCAGGAGAGCCCTGGCCGGACTACGGTCAGTGGGATTGGGATACGGACGATGAAGAAATTCAAAGCCCACCCACCACCCACTTTGTAGCCACTGTCGACGATTTAACCGACATGCTCGACTTTGACTCCGAAGACATCGACGGTATGTACGCCGTAGGAAGGAGATGATGAAGAACCAGCGCCTATTGGGCCCTGGAACGCCACCTCGTCATATGACGTATACATGGTGGACACACCAAAAGATGACGACGAGGAGCGGAAGGATGCACCGAAGGCTTGTTCCCTCGAAAAGCAGTCAAAGCGGCGACGCAAGCGCCACCCCAAATCCCGCCTCGACAGAAATAGCGATCACACAGACCCAGTGCTGGAGCAAGGCGAACCGCTGCCGGACAACGGCAATCCGAATAATCAAACCGAACAAACAAATCCTATCAAGGATAATGGTCCGGACGACATAACGCCGGACAGGCACCCGGAGCAGCAGACCACCCGTAAAAGGCTTGTTGCCACCGCGAGGAGTCTGAAAAAGCAGAAGCAAAGGCTCAAGGCTGCGCAAGACACACTCCAAATCAGATGGAGTAAAATACTCAACATAGTAGCAAGGTACAGCGACAATCGCCCCTCCAAAAGCTACCCAAAGCGGAAGCTGCTACCCGAATTCGATGAGGAGGCCTCAGACCCCCCACAACCAAATATCAAAGCAGCCACCTGGTCGGATAGACGACCCCTCTACCAACACAGAGCGGCATACAACGCCGCTCACAATACAACATGCGACCCATGCGAGGGCTCGCACCCAAAGGACAGTGCAACAAGATCCATCTATGGACCACGCAAGCGCGCCCCAGCATACAATGCAACACAACAAACATCCGAACAACACGGTACACCCAGCTACAGGGGTGCCGCACACCCCCTGTGTGTCACCGATGAGGTGCTGGACCATGAATTTCTAGAGGGATTCAAGCCCG
The DNA here is from genome assembly GCF_002162155.2 of Triticum dicoccoides. Classification (NCBI taxonomy): domain Eukaryota; kingdom Viridiplantae; phylum Streptophyta; class Magnoliopsida; order Poales; family Poaceae; genus Triticum; species Triticum dicoccoides. Next base: position 421,233,347 of record NC_041384.1, read on the forward strand.
TAAACATAGAGGCATACGACGGAACAACAGACCCTGGGGTCTAGATTGAGGACTACATCCTTCACATCCATATGGCTCGAGGAGATGATCTCCACGCCATCAAGTACTTACCCCTCAAGCTCAAAGGGCCAGCTCGTCACTGGCTCAAAGGCCTCCCCGAAAGCTCCATTGGAAGTTGGGAAGAGCTCGAAGACGCCTTTCAGGCAAATTTTCAAGGGACTTATGTCCGACCTCCAGATGCGGACGATTTGAGTCATATAACTCAACAGCCCGGAGAGTCAGCCCGAAAGTTTTGGAACAGGTTTCTTACTAAAAAGAACCAGATTGTCGACTGTCCAGACGCCGAAGCCTTGGCAGCTTTCAAGCATAGCGTCCGTGACGAATGGCTCGCCAGACACCTCGGCCAAAATAAGCCGAGAACGATGGCTGCATTAACAAACCTCATGACCCGCTTTTGCGCGGGTGAGGACAGCTGGCTAGCCAGATGCAGCACCAGCGACCCTAGTACATCTGAAGTTAGAGATGGAAACGGGAAATCACGGCGCAACAGCAATAACAAACGCCGGAATAAAGAAGATAGCACAAAGGGCACGACAGTAAATGCCGGATTCAAAAGTTCTTGGCCAGGTCAAAAGCCGCCCCCTAAAGGCACCAGGGATGAACTGTCCAGCCTCAACAAAATTCTGGACCAAGTATGTCAGATCCATAGTACCCCTGGTAAACCTGCTAATCATACCCACAGAGAATGTTGGGTCTTCAAGCAATCCGGCAAGCTCAACGCCGTACACAAGGGGGAGGATACACCAAGTGAAGACGAGGACGAGCCCCCCAAGCAAGACACGGGGGAACAAAAGAAATTTCCACCAGAAGTCAAAACAGTAAACGTGTTACACGTGATCAAGGGAAAAAACAACGCGGCACACCCAGGAAAATATACCCAAGTGCCTGTCACCGCGAAGTCATGCCACTGGTCGTCTCAACCGATCACTTTTGACCATCGCGATTACTCAGCAAGTATCTGACACGCAGGATGGGCTGCCCTGGTAGTAGACCCAGTAATTGGCGGATATCACTTCACACGAGTCTTGATGGACGGCGGCAGTAGCCTAAACCTAATATATCAGGATACAATCCGCGGGATGGGGTTAGACCCAACACAAATTCGCCATAGCAATACTACCTTTAAAGGAGTAACGCCAGGCCCAGGGGCTCGTTGTACGGGCTCCCTCTTACTACAAGTTATATTTGGCTCCCCCGATAACTTCCGTCGCGAGCATTTAACTTTCCACATTGCTCCGTTTCAATGCGGCTATCATGCACTGCTCGGACGAGAAGCTTTCGCTCGCTTTAATGCAATACCACACTACGCCTCCCTCACACTCAACATGCCTGGTCCACGTGGCATCATTACAGTGCACGGAATATCAAGCGATCTCTGCGCGCCGAAGAGAGTGAGGCTACCTTGGCAGCCGCACACTAAAGGCGCCCGGACCAGCGAAAGCATCCAATAGGTCGTCAAGACCTCAGACACAACTAATCGAGTCCGGCGCCGCTACTTATACCAAATAAACGGTCACACCCCTATTTGTCAATACAAGGGGCTCAACACGCGCACACAAGCGACAATTTCTTCTCACCTTGAATTATACATGGTTTCTTTAACAAACTATCTTTTTGCACGACAACTTTTTTCACCTAAATTCCTCTCTTTTACAGATGATCATCGTGCTACACCCATCCGGGATATGGCACAACAGAGACACACGCGCAGACGTGCAGCAGGGACCCGCTCCAAGGATTCTTTTTAGATTAAGACCCTGCATAAACCTTTTTTAATGTCTCTTGTTGATACATATCCACCGTTGAGAAGGATGCTGACGTCTTGGCATGTGGCCACGCCAGCACAATGCACGTACCTGGACACAAGGGGCTTCTTACAAAGGCCATTATTTAGGCCCGATTTATACCACAAAGACCGAATACCTTAGGGAGTGTTCGGCATCGCGAGTTTGGCCCTATATGCATCAGCTCCGAATCATTGTCTTTGGTCAAATGTTGGGTTTGCCTGGCTCCTGTGTTTTGGTGCCTTACGTTCTGCTTTACTGGCTAAGGTAGCACCAGGAGAACTACTGCAATTGTGCCCTGGTTCATCCAGACGAGCACCTTAGTAGAGAAAGCCAAAAACTGACTGTCATGATATAGCGTGAGACTGGTCAACCACTCGATAACCTGTGGGAATGTTAGAACTCCTCCGCCTTAACGAAGGGCTGTTTTCCGGCCAGGCATGTACGCACCCCAAGATCGGGAGAGTGCGGAGCCACCAGGGGCTATCTAGTAGCCCCACTGTCAAACTCCTATGGCTAAGTGAAAGTGCTAAAGCATTATAGTCCGGTTGCCTCGCTCGCTCCGCTATCACCTCCTTAATAGGACCAAGACATTGGGTTAAGTGTGAACGCGTGTTTTTGCGAGCACCTCCGCATTATATGCGTGAGGGTTGAAGCCGACGGCTGCAATCTTTCAGGTTATACACGTGTATACATAAACGGCCGCCCAGGAGGCATCATATTACTTTCAGGCAAAAGTATAAAAATAGCCTTATAAAAATTTATAAAAGCATTTCGCTTACAATGAGATTACATATCACTCAAACATAATTTTTTTTGAGCACTGGGTCTCTATCAAATGAGCACCCTCAAGAACTTCTTCAAAGTAGTGCTCAGCTGCCCTTCGACCTATGGCCGAATCCCGCACTGCAACAGTGGTAGCATCCATCTCCGCCCAGTATGCTTTAACACGGGCAAAGGCCATCCGTGCGCCCTCTATGCACGCCGACCTCTTCATCGCATTAATGTGCGGCACCACGTCAAGGAACTGCTGCACCAAGCTGAAATAGATGTTCGGTTTTGACCTTTCCGGCCATAGCTGATCCACAACAGACCTCATGGAAAGTCCGGACAACCTATTTAGTTCGGCCCATTCGGCTAATTGGTCAGTCAATGAAAGCGGACGCTCGGGAGAATGGAATTGTCTCCAAAACAGCTGGTCTACTTCACGGTCCGCCTGACCCTGGAAATACTTGGCCGCATCGACAGTGCTCGCCGCCAAATCCATATATACATCCTCCGAACTCCACAGTCGATCTAGAGGGGCATACCGTGGATCTCAAACTTCCTCCGCAACATAAAGGATTTCCCAGCTACAATATCCCCGGCTTCCCGCAGCTCCTCCTTCTTTGCCCTCATAGCAGAGCGGAGGTCCTTTTTCGTCGCAGCAGCCTTCTCAAGGTCCGATGCCTTCGCTTGGTTTTCCTTTTCAAGAACCTGGCAATGGTCGGCGGCGGCTTTTAATTCTCTGGCCATCTTGGCCATCTTGTCTCGGCTCTCGCCATGCGTGGCCTTCTCGGCTTGCAACTCTTCGGCCGCCTTCAAAGCAGCTGCATTACCTAACCTCGCTTGTTCCTTGGCTCGGGCATGTTCTGCCCGCAAGGCTTCAACAGTGGCAGCTCCATCTGCAGTCACAACATATTAAAGATACTGGCATCATGCTGCTCTTCCTATGCGGCCTTTACCAGATAATGACACTTACCCTGTGCCTCGTCAAGCCTTTTGTTAACAAGCTCGATGTCGGCGTTTGCCGCGTCCAACTGCCGTTCTAAATGGGAAAATTCGCTAGTCCGGCTAGCCACCGGAGCTTCCATCACCTGCACATAGAGGCAGTATGGTTATTACCTGGGAATATGATCCTCTGTTCGCCGTCGTTTCCAACGACAACCAGAGTCTCAGGGGCTACTATCTACACAGGGCACACCTAGCATGTGCAGGACTATCATACATTCTTTTACGTAACTCAAAGCCTGTCAGTAGACTCATAAAAGCTTCATGCAATCCGCTTTCGACGGACGATATTCTCTCCATCACCGTATTCATCAGCACACGGTGTTCATCTGAGATGGCCGCTCGCCCCACCGGTCGCACACTATACGGTGCCGGACTCTTTTGTCTGCTCTCTTTGGGAGCCGGACACTGGGAGCTTCGGGGGTCAATGGGATTATCTTCCGGTCTCACCAGACTCGGAGAGGCCCTCCGCAACGACACTTCAGGGTCGCCCGCTTCCGGAGTGGAGGAGTCCGGAGGAGGCGTTTCACTCTCCATCATCTCTGGAAGAAGATCCCCCGAAGACGAGCTCATTTGAGAGGGGCTAAGGCCCGAACTGCAAAAATATATGCGGTGGTTATTTTCTCAGAAGAAAAAGATGGCATATCTGTACTATTAAAGTATTTCGGGTCACTTATGACTCGTGGGAGAATTGATCCCCCCGCGGAATTTGTGCGGCAATAGCGCCCCCCAAGGTAGGACCCTCTGTGGGAGACTTCTTCTCCCGTTTGGAAGCTTCGGCTTCCGAATCCCCGGGCGCAGTCCTTTTCCTCTTATGGTCGTCTTACTTCATGGTGACGCTCGCTCCCTCGGCTAGAATGGGAAGCGTTGGGGGCCCGCGTCTGCCCGCATTATCCTCCACAGTGTCTTCCTTCAAGGGCTCCGGGCAAGGTGTGGTCTGGAGCATCTTTTCCAATACCGGATTTTCCAAACCCTCAGGGAGGGGGGCCGAACACCGAATCAACTTTGCCTTTGTTAGCCAGTCCTGGTCAAAAAGCAAACTCTCAGAAATAACATCATAACAAAGGAGAGATAGTATGTTCGGCTGGAAGATGCCTTACCTGTTCGGCGGCACGGTTACTACTCAGGCCCATGTCCTCGGTGATTTTCGGACACTCCACCTGAGGTCCGAATAATGACTTGTACATCTCCTCATGCATCAGGCCGAGAAAATTTTGAATGACACGTGGTCCCTCGGGATTAAATTCCCACAGGCGAAGAGGCCGGCGTTTGCAAGGCTGGACTTGACGAACCAGCATAACTTGTATTACCGCAACCAAACTGAAATCACCATTGAAGAGATCTCGAATGCGGCTTTGCAGTATAGGCACGACCCCAGCTCAGACCTCTGCTGATCCATGACATCGGCTATGGTGGAGGGCCCGAGCGGAAAACAGGGGGGGCCGCCCACTTGGCACTTCCAGGAGCCGTGATGTAGAACCACTCCTGTTGCCACAATTCAGACACCTCTTGGATGGAACCTTTGGGCCATGGAGCTCCCGTCATCTTGCGTATTGAGGCACCTCCACACGCTGCATGTTGCCCCTCGATCATCTTCGGCTTCACTTCAAAGGTCTTGAGCCATAGGCCGAAGTGAGGGGTAACCCGGAGGAAAGCTTCGCACACGACAATAAATGTCGTGATATGAAGAAAGGAGTCCGGAGCTAGATCATGGAAGTCTAGCCCATAGTAAAACATCAAACCCCTGAAGAAAGGATCCAGAGCAAGGCCTAGACCTCGGAGGAAGTGGGAGACGAACACGACGTTCTCGTTGGGTTCGGGGGTGGGGACGGCCTACCCTCAGGGAGGCAGCCGATGCAAAATCTCGGCGGTCAGATATCTGGCCTCCCTCAACTTTTTGATGTCTTATTCCGTGACGGAGGAAGGCACCCATCGGCCTTGAAGGCTAGATCCGGACATGACTGAAGGTTCGGAGCACCTGACCTGAACTTTGGGCGCTTGATCTTGAGGTGGGGGAAGGATTCGATTGAGCACGGGAGGGAAAAATAAAAGCCTTGTCCCTTTATAAAGAGGGTGAATATCAAGCGTCCTCTCCATGTCCGTTTGGACTTGCCTATAATCTAGGAGTCCTAGAAGCGGTTGGGTTACCCACGCCCATATTGATGAGAATCCCGGAATATGGGGACACAATCTTTGCTTTAACAAGACGTGCCAAGGAAACCACGTCGCATGACGCACTGAGGTGGGATAATAAAGCGACTCGGATAAAGGCTTGGCCGTGGTGTGTCACACTATGGAATACGTCAGCAGATCAGATTTGTGTAAATATTAATCTCTCTATGGCAATATGTGGAAAGTTATTTTGCAGAGCCAGACACTATCTTTGTGTTCAAAATCTTCTATGAAGTACTTGTAGGAGGAACCCGCCTTGCAATGCCGAAGACAATCTGCACGCCGGACTCGTCGTCATTGAAGCCTGGTTCAGGGGCTACTGAGGGAGTCCTGGATTAGGGGGTGTCCGGATGGCCGGACTATACCTTCAGCCAGACTCCTGGACTATGAAGATACAAGATTGAAGACTTCGTCCCGTGTCCGGAAGGGACTTTCCTTAGCGTGGAAGGCAAGCTTGGCGATACGGACTTTGTGTAACCCTAACCCTCTCAAGTGTCTATATAAACCAGAGGGTTTTAGTCTGTAGGACAACATATAGAACAACAATCATACCATAGGCTAGCTTCTAGGGTTTAGCCTCTTCGATCTCGTGGTAGATCTACTCTTGTACTACCCAATCATCAATATTAATCAAGCAGGACATAGGGTTTTACCTCCATCGAGAGGGCCCGAACATGGGTAAAACTTCGTGTCTCTTGCCTCCTGTTACCATCCGGCCTAGACGCACAGTTTGGGACCCTCTACCCGAGATCCGCCGGTTTTGACACCGACACCAACCGAGTCACCCGTAGCAAGGTTATCAAGTTTTGCAAAGCTCAGTGGAGCCACCACACGGAGGATGAAGCCACCCGGGAACGAGAGGAAGAATTGCTGAAGGACCACCCTCACCTATTTTCTAGCCAACCCGAATCTCGAGGGCGAGATTCATCTTAAGGGGGGTAGGTTTGTAACATCCCAAATTTTCAATTTGGAATGTTATACAATAGATCATCACTGCATATCATACTTTATTTGCATTTTGGTTGATCCTAGAAAATTCTACGCAACTCAAGGACCCTCGGAGAGAGTTGGGGATTTCGTTATTTTCATATTTGAGTTTTCTCAAATTTTGAGAATAGGATCATTTGATTTTATTTATTTTATCTTCAATTATTTCTATTACAAAAATATGAGAGATGGAATAAAATGACTTTCCCAAAATAAATAAATATTGAGGATTTAATAAAAAATCAAATAAATAATATGCGGCTTAATTTTAGAAGCTGGGGAAAATTAATTTCGGGATTTTTGGAGTCCGTTTAGTATTCCTTTTGTTTTTCCTGAGCATTATTATTTAAAAAAAAACGTCGAACCGACCTATCAGGCCGTGTCCGACCAGGACACCTGGCCCGGCTGGCCTTTATAAGCCGAGGAGCCCAGCCCGAGCCGCCCCAAACCCTGGCGCCCGACCTCGCCGCTCCTGGCGCCGCCGCCGCCTCAACTCGCGCGCCGCGCCGCCACATCGCCGCCGCCGACCTCGCCGCCCCGCCGGAGCCGCCGCCCTGCCAGATGTTGACCGCTGCCCCGCCGACGGCGTTTTTCCTCGAGAAAACCGTTCGGTTTTCCGTCCGGTTTTTCGTTCGGTTTTTTAGATTCGTTTTTGGATCGGTTTTTTGGTTTAGTTAATTAGCGAGCGTTCGCTCGTTCGTTCGTTTTAACGAACGCGTTCATCGTTTTGATCCGGATAACGAACGTTCGTTCGTTAATCTATTCATCGTTTTCTTTTTCTCGGATTAAGTCCGTGATTTATCTGATCATGATTCCTGATCCGATTTTCGTTCTAATATAACTTTTCGCTCGTTTAGCGGAATCAGGCGATTCAAGCGCTTGGAGTTTTGTCTCGAAACCCTCTTTCCGTTTAACCAACTCAAACAAGTTTTTGCCTCTGTAAAAATTGCCCTAGATCCAGAATAGTAAACGAAGCCTGTTTTTTTGTCGTTTGTCTTTCGTTGCTTCGTTCGATTTGGTTCTTTTTGCCAACCGGAGTTTTTAAGTTGAATTTTCTGGTTAGATCTCTTATTTGAGTTTTACCTATGCATTAGTGGAGTACTTATTGTATGCTTGTTTGTTTGCGATAGAGTATCCGGAGTGCGCCGCTTGCTACTTCGAATCGTTAGGTTTTGTGGATCATCAGCAAGGCAAGTAACACTTTGATCATACCTCCTACTACCTAGTTTTTATTGCATTAGATCAATCCTCACACATTGCATGTTTAGGATCTAATTCAATTGTGGGTTTGGGAAGTAGTTGAGGTAGTAACTATTACCTGTTTATTATCAAACCTTTGGGAGTTACTTCTATGTTTGCTTGTTATGCCATGCTATGCTAGTAGACGTGGATTGGGTGAGTGAAATCCATGACAGATGTGAGTTTGATAAATTAATGTTTTATCTAAGGTGGCAACTTAAATACACATCTGGGTGGATTGAGGCACCTGGGTATTCCAGCGATTGCCTCTTTTTCTTTTGGACTGCCACCCAGGCTCAAAGGGATCATGAGATTATTCATACTAGAAACTTCCGTGTGCAGCCACAAGCTACTATGGGCTCTAGCATAGTTGACTAAGTCGTGCGTACTCTTACAGTGGTAGACTAGCAGATGTAGGGGAAAGTAGGTGTAACGGTCTAACCGTCCGTAAGGTGCTAGCGCTTCTGAAAGGCTATGTCTCGGTCATCCGTTTCTCAAACACCATGTAGTGCGAGAAATCAAACGGAGGCGATCGAGTCTTGTGGGGAAAAGTGCGCAAACCTCTGCAGAGTGTATAAACTAATCATGGTTAGCCGTGTCCCCGGTTATGGACATCTTGAGTATCTAGTACTTGGATTATCATGTGAATCTCATCATGTTACTCTAAATTAATATTGTTGGTTTTTTTTATGATGATGCTTAATTGGGATTGAGAATGCTGTCAACCATTCTCAATGTTTAACAACCACCATGATAGTTAAATAAAATTTATTCCTTTGTAGTAGGGAAAAATTGGCTTTACGCAAAACTGTAACCATAGAGCTTTCCACCAGCCAAATATGCATATAGTATAGCCTTATTCTTTCATTGCTCTCTATGTGTTACATTGCCAGCATATTCCATGTGCGGACCCGTTTCGGGCTGCAACGTTCATGTTGCAGACTTTTCAGACGATGAGTAAGATGCTTTTAGGTCGTGGTTCTATACTTAGTGATGTCGTTGGAGTTGATGGACTCACTTATCTTCCAAGCCTTCCGCTGTTATCGTTATTAGATGGCCTTAAGCCATATTTATTGTAATAAGTTATCTTTTGAGACACTCGATGTAATAAGTGTGTGATTGCTACTCTGATATAAATCCTTCAAGTACTGTGTGGTGTCAGCATTACTGATCCAGGGATGACACCTGAGCACAGAGATTGGATCGTTTGAGGTCTGATTGCTACAGATAATCCAAATACTAGATACTCAAGATGTCCATAACCGGGGACACGGCTAACCATGATTAGATTGTACACTCTACAGAAGTTTGCGCACTTTTCCCCACAAGACTCGATCTCCTCCGCTGGATTTCTCACACTACATGGTGTTTGAGAAACGGATGACCGAGACACAGTCTTTCAGAAGGATTAACTTATTACTCTGGGTGGACAGTTACACCTACTTTCCCCCTACATCTGCTAGCCCACCACTGAAAGACGTCACACAACATACTCATACTATGCCAGAGCCCATAATGGCTTGTGCCTACACACGGAAGTTTCTAGCATGAATAGTCTTATGATCCCTTTGAGCCTGGATGGCGGACCCTAGGATGATCACACGGGTACTCCGTGATATCCTAGGATAACATTGGATTCTCCAGGTGCCCAAACAAGCAATCCACACAGATGTGTATTAAAGTTGCCACCTTAAGTTGAACCATTAATTAACAATCTCACATCTGTCATGGATACACTCGAACCCAATCCATGTCTATGAGCATAGCATTGCAATAAAGGCATAACGTAGAAGTAATTCCCGAGGGTTTGATAATAACATAGGTAATATGTTCTCCCTCATCATCTACTTCCCACTACCCACAAGTTAGTCACTTCCTAATCATGCAGTGTTCGAGGATTGGAACTAATGCATAAAAACTGGGTATGAAAAGAGTATTGTCAATGTGTTACTTGCCTTGTTGATGATCCGTGAAACCTAGAGACTCATAGTAGCACGCTTCGCACTCGGGGTGTTCTATCACAAACAAACAATAGCATACATAATCAATCAAGCAAAGATGCACGGGTAAAACTCAACCAAGAAGATCTAACCAGAAATTTGAACTTAAGAACTCCAGTTTGCAAAAAGAATCAAATCAAACGGAGCAACGAAACTCAAAGTGCGAAAAAAACAAGATCCGATTACAAATCTGAACTAAAGTCAAATTTAAAGTACCAAAATATTGTTCAAGTTGGTTAAACGGAAAGAGGGTTTCGAGACGAAGATCTAGGCGCTTGAATCGCCTGATTCCGATAAACAAGCAAAAAGATAAACTAAATCGAAAATCGGATCAGAAATCGCGATCGAAAATAATCGCGAAAACCCCGAGAAAAAGAAAAACGGACAAACAGGCTAACGAACGAACGTTCGTTGTTTGTGACTAACGGGCGAAAACCGTTCGTTAAAATGAACGTACGGACGAACGTCCGCTATATAACTAAACCGAAAAAACGAACCGGATCTAAAAAACGGATCTAGGGTTTTGAAAAAAAAACGATCAGTTTTTCTCGCGAAAACCGGGGCGGCAGCGGCGACTACTTCCGGCGAGGTCGGCAAGCTGGCGGCAGCGGCGGGTGGCGGCACGCGGCAGCACGCGGCGGCGGCGGCGCTAGGGTTGCGGGGCGCGGGTGGGCTTC